>NC_143038.1:49192500-49257500 GCF_057628025.1 Oncorhynchus mykiss
CTCTTCTCTCCATCCTACTACTCATCTCTGTCACTCCCTGTCTGGCCGTGCTGCTGACAGAAGAAATGTTCTCTTCTCTCTTCCAGAGAACAGATCTCTCTCTCTCTCCCTTCTTTTCCTCTCTGAGAGAATAAGGCTATAACGGGGACTATTTTTACCCAGGCGGCCAGGCCCCTTCTGTACCTCCGTCCGCATTTGTTTAATTTCATTGGTCTTTGAAGACATAATGAAACACATAAATACAGACCCTCACATCTGTGTTCAAGGTCTTTGAATATTATGATAAAGTTTTTACCGGGTGAGATGAGCTTGCAGGGTAATCTTTTAAATGAATGCCTCTTAGTCCAGAAACAGAAACGGTGATATCCCATGCCCCTCACACGCACGCACGCACACACGCCTCATAGTCTGGCAGCCATTTCAAGCAGCTACCACCAGCCCTGCTTTACCGCTTGTCTAGTATAGAACTGTCCAGTTGTCTATACAGTCATTTTAGCTCTTTCACTTGGAGCCATTTTGTCCTTGGTGCTTGTACTCTGTTCTACAGTGGTTGGATGTTAAATAGACTTGTCCACTCATCCTGCTCACTCAAGACCATTTGAGACAGGGTTGGGGCCAAATTCATTACAATTCAGGAAGTGAATTGAAAGTCCAATTCAGGAAGAGAAAACCTGCCTATTGAAAAGATTTAAGACATACATCAGAACCAGGTCTTAACTGGACAGGTTTAAGACATACATCAGAACCAGGTCTTAACTGGACAGGTTTAAGACATACATCAGAACCAGGTCTTAACCCCACAGGTTTAAGACATACATCAGAACCAGGTCTTAACTCCACAGGTTTAAGACATACATCAGAACCAGGTCTTAACTGGACAGGTTTAAGACATACATCAGAACCAGGTCTTAACCCCACAGGTTTAAGACATACATCAGAACCAGGTCTTAACTCCACAGGTTTAAGACATACATCAGAACCAGGTCTTAACTCCACAGGTTTAAGACATACATCAGAACCAGGTCTTAACTCCACAGGTTTAAGACATACATCAGAACCAGGTCTTAACTCCACAGGTTTAAGACATATACATCAGAACCAGGTCTTAACTGGACAGGTTTAAGACATACATCAGAACCAGGTCTTAACTCCACAGGTTTAAGACATACATCAGAACCAGGTCTTAACTCCACAGGTTTAAGACATACATCAGAACCAGGTCTTAACTCCACAGGTTTAAGACATACATCAGAACCAGGTCTTAACTCCACAGGTTTAAGACATACATCAGAACCAGGTCTTAACTCCACAGGTTTAAGACATACATCAGAACCAGGTCTTAACTGGACAGGTTTAAGACATACATCAGAACCAGGTCTTAACTCCACAGGTTTAAGACATACATCAGAACCAGGTCTTAACTCCACAGGTTTAAGACATACATCAGAACCAGGTCTTAACTCCACAGGTTTAAGACATACATCAGAACCAGGTCTTAACTGGACAGGTTTAAGACATACATCAGAACCAGGTCTTAACTCCACAGGTTTAAGACATACATCAGAACCAGGTCTTAACTCCACAGGTTTAAGACATACATCAGAACCAGGTCTTAACTGGACAGGTTTAAGACATACATCAGAACCAGGTCTTAACTCCACAGGTTTAAGACATACATCAGAACCAGGTCTTAACTCCACAGGTTTAAGACATACATCAGAACCAGGTCTTAACTCCACAGGTTTAAGACATACATCAGAACCAGGTCTTAACTGGACAGGTTTAAGACATACATCAGAACCAGGTCTTAACTCCACAGGTTTAAGACATACATCAGAACCAGGTCTTAACTCCACAGGTTTAAGACATACATCAGAACCAGGTCTTAACTCCACAGGTTTAAGACATACACCAGAACCAGGTCTTAACTCCACAGGTTTAAGACATACATCAGAACCAGGTCTTAACTCCACAGGTTTAAGACATACATCAGAACCAGGTCTTAACTCCACAGGTTTAAGACATACATCAGAACCAGGTCTTAACTGGACAGGTTTAAGACATACATCAGAATCAGGTCTTAACTCCACAGGTTTAAGACATACATCAGAACCAGGTCTTAACTCCACAGGTTTAAGACATACATCAGAACCAGGTCTTAACTCCACAGGTTTAAGACATACATCAGAACCAGGTCTTAACTGGACAGGTTTAAGACATACATCAGAACCAGGTCTTAACCCCACAGGTTTAAGACATACATCAGAACCAGGTCTTAACTCCACAGGTTTAAGACATACATCAGAACCAGGTCTTAACTGGACAGGTTTAAGACATACATCAGAACCAGGTCTTAACTCCACAGGTTTAAGACATACATCAGAACCAGGTCTTAACTCCACAGGTTTAAGACATACATCAGAACCAGGTCTTAACTCCACAGGTTTAAGACATACATCAGAACCAGGTCTTAACTGGACAGGTTTAAAACATACATCAGAACCAGGTCTTAACTGGACAGGTTTAAGACATACATCAGAACCAGGTCTTAACTCCACAGGTTTAATACATACATCAGAACCAGGTCTTAACCCCACAGGTTCCATAAGTGTGTTACATAAAAATAATGTACTAAATGTAATAATAATAAAAATTTACGTAGTCAAGCCCTTAGTCCCGACAGTGGGTTGATGGTTGAGTTTTGGGTCTCTCCCCCTCTCGTCCTCCCTACTGCCTCTGTGAGACAGATCATAGGGGCCTATGTAAGCCTGTGGTTCATTCATTCATTATTTGATTATTTAATCAGCCCAGATGAAAATCATCTTTAACACCAGTGTTAATTCGGAAACATCTGGAGCAGAGAGAGAGAGAGAGAGAGAGCGAAAGAGAGAGAGAGCGAGATGAAAAATGAAAACAGGGGATGGCATCTCTGTCTCTCCAGCTGTCACTGTCTCTCCTTCTATCCCTCCATTATCCCCCTCTTACCATCCATTTCTCTTATTCTCCCTCCATCCCTCCGTTTATCTTTTCTTTGTCATTCTGTCACCCTCTGTTCTGTAATGCCAGTGTATCCCACCAGGGGGAGCAGTGTTTATGCTGCTAGACACCAGACCAGTTGGTTTCAGTGAAGGAGAACTTTTACATTTTCCCAATAACACAAGCAGGAGAATATCATGCACTGTATAAACTACCAATATATAGTCTGTAAGGATATCCATACAATATAATTCACTGTATACACTACCAATATATAGTCTGTAAGGATATACATACTGTATACACTACCAATATATAGTCTGTAAGGATATCCATACAATATAATTCACTGTATACACTACCAATATATAGTCTGTAAGGATATACATACTGTATACACTACCAATATATAGTCTGTAAGGATATCCATACAATATAATTCACTGTTTACACTACCAATATATAGTCTGTAAGGATATACATACTGTATACACTACCAATATATAGTCTGTAAGGATATACATACTGTATACACTACCAATATATAGTCTGTAAGGATATACATACAATATCATGCACTGTATACACTACCAATATATAGTCTGTAAGGATATACATACTGTATACACTACCAATATATAGTCTGTAAGGATATCCATACTGTAGACACTACCAATATATAGTCTGTAAGGATATCCATACTGTATACACTACCAATATATAGTCTGTAAGGATATCCATACTGTATGGTATACACTACCAATATATGGTCTGTAAGGATATACATACTGTATACACTACCAATATATAGTCTGTAAGGATATCCATACTGTATACACTACCAATATATAGTCTGTAAGGATATCCATACAATATCATGCACTGTATACACTACCAATATATAGTCTGTAAGGATATCCATACTGTATACACTACCAATATATAGTCTGTAAGGATATCCATACTGTATACACTACCAATATATAGTCTGTAAGGATATACATACTGTATACACTACCAATATATAGTCTGTAAGGATACACATACTGTATACACTACCAATATATAGTCTGTAAGGATATCCATACTGTATACACTACCAATATGTAGTCTGTAAGGATATCCATACAATATCATTCACTGTATACACTACCAATATATAGTCTGTAAGGATATCCATACTGTATACACTACCAATATATAGTCTGTAAGGATATCCATACTGTATACACTACCAATATGTAGTCTGTAAGGATATGCATACAATATCATTCACTGTATACACTACCAATATATAGTCTGTAAGGATATCCATACTGTATACACTACCAATATATAGTCTGTAAGGATATCCATACAATATCATTCACTGTATACACTACCAATATATAGTCTGTAAGGATATCCATACTGTATACACTACCAATATATAGTCTGTAAGGATATCCATACTGTATACACTACCAATATATAGTCTGTAAGGATATCCATACAATATCATTCACTGTATACACTACCAATATATAGTCTGTAAGGATATACACACAATATCATGCACTGTATACACTACCAATATATAGTCTGTAAGGATATACACACTGTATACACTACCAATATGTAGTCTGTAAGGATATCCATACAATATAATTCACTGTATACACTACCAATATATAGTCTGTAAGGATATACATACTGTATACACTACCAATATATAGTCTGTAAGGATATACATACTGTATACACTACCAATATCTAGTCTGTAAGGATATACATACTGTATACACTACCAATATATAGTCTGTAAGGCTATCCATACAATATCATGCACTGTATACACTACCAATATATAGTCTGTAAGGATATACATACTGTATACACTACCAATATATATTCTGTAAGGATATACATACTGTCTACACTACCAATATATAGTCTGTAAGGATATACATACTGTATACACTACCAATATATAGTCTGTAAGGATATACATACTGTATACACTACCAATATATAGTCTGTAAGGATATCCATACTGTATACACTACCAATATATAGTCTGTAAGGATATGCATACAATATCATGCACTGTATACACTACCAATATATAGTCTGTAAGGATATCCATACTGTGTACACTACCAATATATAGTCTGTAAGGATATCCATACAATATCATTCACTGTATACACTAACAATATATAGTCTGTAATGATATCCATACAATATAATTCACTGTATACACTACCAATATATAGTCTGTAAGGATATCCATACTGTATACACTACCAATATACAGTCTGTAAGGATATCCATACAATATCATGCACTGTATACACTACCAATATATAGTCTGTAAGGATATCCATACTGTATACACTACCAATATATAGTCTGTAAGGATATCCATACTGTATACACTACCAATATATAGTCTGTAAGGATATCCATACTGTATACACTACCAATATATAGTCTGTAAGGATATCCATACAATATCATGCACTGTATACACTACCAATATATAGTCTGTAAGGATATCCATACCATATAATTCACTGTATACACTACCAATATATAGTCTGTAAGGATATACATACTGTATACACTACCAATATATAGTCTGTAAGGATATCCATACAATATAATTCACTGTATACACTACCAATATATAGTCTGTAAGGATATACATACTGTATACACTACCAATATATAGTCTGTAAGGATATCCATACAATATAATTCACTGTTTACACTACCAATATATAGTCTGTAAGGATATACATACTGTATACACTACCAATATATAGTCTGTAAGGATATACATACTGTATACACTACCAATATATAGTCTGTAAGGATATACATACAATATCATGCACTGTATACACTACCAATATATAGTCTGTAAGGATATACATACTGTATACACTACCAATATATAGTCTGTAAGGATATCCATACTGTAGACACTACCAATATATAGTCTGTAAGGATATCCATACTGTATACACTACCAATATATAGTCTGTAAGGATATCCATACTGTATGGTATACACTACCAATATATGGTCTGTAAGGATATACATACTGTATACACTACCAATATATAGTCTGTAAGGATATCCATACTGTATACACTACCAATATATAGTCTGTAAGGATATCCATACAATATCATGCACTGTATACACTACCAATATATAGTCTGTAAGGATATCCATACTGTATACACTACCAATATATAGTCTGTAAGGATATCCATACTGTATACACTACCAATATATAGTCTGTAAGGATATACATACTGTATACACTACCAATATATAGTCTGTAAGGATACACATACTGTATACACTACCAATATATAGTCTGTAAGGATATCCATACTGTATACACTACCAATATGTAGTCTGTAAGGATATCCATACAATATCATTCACTGTATACACTACCAATATATAGTCTGTAAGGATATCCATACTGTATACACTACCAATATATAGTCTGTAAGGATATCCATACTGTATACACTACCAATATGTAGTCTGTAAGGATATGCATACAATATCATTCACTGTATACACTACCAATATATAGTCTGTAAGGATATCCATACTGTATACACTACCAATATATAGTCTGTAAGGATATCCATACAATATCATTCACTGTATACACTACCAATATATAGTCTGTAAGGATATCCATACTGTATACACTACCAATATATAGTCTGTAAGGATTTCCATACTGTATACACTACCAATATATAGTCTGTAAGGATATCCATACAATATCATTCACTGTATACACTACCAATATATAGTCTGTAAGGATATACACACAATATCATGCACTGTATACACTACCAATATATAGTCTGTAAGGATATACACACTGTATACACTACCAATATGTAGTCTGTAAGGATATCCATACAATATAATTCACTGTATACACTACCAATATATAGTCTGTAAGGATATACATACTGTATACACTACCAATATATAGTCTGTAAGGATATACATACTGTATACACTACCAATATATATTCTGTAAGGATATACATACTGTCTACACTACCAATATATAGTCTGTAAGGATATACATACTGTATACACTACCAATATATAGTCTGTAAGGATATACATACTGTATACACTACCAATATATAGTCTGTAAGGATATCCATACTGTATACACTACCAATATATAGTCTGTAAGGATATGCATACAATATCATGCACTGTATACACTACCAATATATAGTCTGTAAGGATATCCATAATACTGTGTACACTACCAATATATAGTCTGTAAGGATATCCATACAATATCATTCACTGTATACACTAACAATATATAGTCTGTAATGATATCCATACAATATAATTCACTGTATACACTACCAACATATAGTCTGTAAGGATATCCATACTGTATACACTACCAATATACAGTCTGTAAGGATATCCATACAATATCATGCACTGTATACACTACCAATATATAGTCTGTAAGGATATCCATACTGTATACACTACCAATATATAGTCTGTAAGGATATCCATACTGTATACACTACCAATATATAGTCTGTAAGGATATCCATACTGTATACACTACCAATATATAGTCTGTAAGGATATCCATACAATATCATGCACTGTTTACACTACCAATATATAGTCTGTAAGGATATCCATACCATATAATTCACTGTATACACTACCAATATATAGTCTGTAAGGATATACATACTGTATACACTACCAATATATAGTCTGTAAGGATATACATACAATATCATTCACTGTATACACTACCAATATATAGTCTGTAAGGATATCCATACTGTATACACTACCAATATATAGTCTGTAAGGATATCCATACTGTATACACTACCAATATATAGTCTGTAAGGATATCCATACTGTATACACTACCAATATATAGTCTGTAAGGATATCCATACTGTATACACTACCAATATATAGTCTGTAAGGATATCCATACTGTATAAACTACCAATATATAGTCTGTAAGGATATACATACTGTATACACTACCAATATATAGTCTGTAAGGATATCCATACTGTATACACTACCAATATATAGTCTGAAAGGATATCCATACAATATCATGCACTGTATACATTACCAATATATAGTCTGTACGGATATACACACTGTATACACTACCAATATATAGTCTGTAAGGATATACATACTGTATACACTACCAATATATAGTCTGTAAGGATATACATACTGTATACACTACCAATATATAGTCTGTAAGGATATACACACAATATCATTCACTGTATACACTACCAATATATAGTCTGTAAGGATATACATACTGTATACACTACCAATATATAGTCTGTAAGGATATACACACAATATCATTCACTGTATACACTACCAATATATAGTCTGTAAGGATATCCATACTGTATACACTACCAATATATAGTCTGTAAGGATATCCATACAATATCATTCACTGTATACACTACCAATATATAGTCTGTAAGGATATACATACTGTATACACTAACCAATATATAGTCTGTAAGGATATCCATACTGTATACACTACCAATATATAGTCTGTAAGGATATCCATACAATATCATTCACTGTATACACTACCAATATATAGTCTGTAAGGATATACATACAATATCATTCACTGTATACACTACCAATATATAGTCTGTAAGGATATCCATACAATATCATTCACTGTATACACTACCAATATATAGTCTGTAAGGATATACATACTGTATACACTACCAATATATAGTCTGTAAGGATATCCATAACGTATACACTACCAATATATAGTCTGTAAGGATATACATACTGTATACACTACCAATATATAGTCTGTAAGGATATACATACTGTATACACTACCAATATATAGTCTGTAAGGATATGCATACAATATCATTCACTGTATACACTACCAATATATAGTCTGTAAGGATATACATACTGTATACACTACCAATATATAGTCTGTAAGGATATCCATACTGTATACACTACCAATATATAGTCTGTAAGGATATCCATACTGTATACACTACCAATACATAGTCTGTAAGGATATCCATACAATATCATGCACTGTATACACTACCAATATATAGTCTGTAAGGATATCCATACTGTATACACTACCAATATATAGTCTGTAAGGATATCCATACAATATAATTCACTGTATACACTACCAATATATAGTCTGTAAGGATATCCATACTGTATACACTACCAATATATAGTCTGTAAGGATATCCATACAATATCATTCACTGTATACACTACCAATATATAGTCTGTAAGGATATACATACTGTATACACTACCAATATATAGTCTGTAAGGATATCCATACTGTATACACTACCAATATATAGTCTGTAAGGATATCCATACTGTATACACTACCAATATATAGTCTGTAAGGATATCCATACTGTATACACTACCAATATATAGTCTGTAAGGATATCCATACTGTATACACTACCAATATATAGTCTGTAAGGATATACATACAATATCATGCACTGTATACACTACCAATATATAGTCTGTAAGGATATACACACAATATCATTCACTGTATACACTACCAATATATAGTCTGTAAGGATATACATACAATATCATTCACTGTATACACTACCAATATATAGTCTGTAAGGATATACATACAATATCATTCACTGTATACACTACCAATATATAGTCTGTAAGGATATCCATACTGTATACACTACCAATATATAGTCTGTAAGGATATACATACAATATCATTCACTGTATACACTACCAATATATAGTCTGTAAGGATATACATACTGTATACACTACCAATATATAGTCTGTAAGGATATCCATACAATATCATTCACTGTATACACTACCAATATATAGTCTGTAAGGATATACATACTGTATACACTACCAATATATAGTCTGTAAGGATATACATACAATATCATTCACTGTATACACTACCAATATATAGTCCTTTAGGATATACATAATGTATACACTACCAATATATAGTCTGTAAGGATATACATACTGTATACACTACCAATATATAGTCTGTAAGGATATCCATACAATATCATTCACTGTATACACTACCAATATATAGTCTGTAAGGATATACATACAATATCATTCACTGTATACACTACCAATATATAGTCTGTAAGGATATCCATACAATATCATTCACTGTATACACTACCAATATATAGTCTGTAAGGATATACATACTGTATACACTACCAATATATAGTCGGTAAGGATATCCATAACGTATACACTACCAATATATAGTCTGTAAGGATATACATACTGTATACACTACCAATATATAGTCTGTAAGGATATACATACTGTATACACTACCAATATATAGTCTGTAAGGATATACATACAATATCATGCACTGTATACACTACCAATATATAGTCTGTTAGGATATACACACAATATCATTCACTGTATACACTACCAATATATAGTCTGTAAGGATATACATACTGTATACACTACCAATATATAGTCTGTAAGGATATCCATACTGTATACACTACCAATATATAGTCTGTAAGGATATCCATACTGTATACACTACCAATACATAGTCTGTAAGGATATCCATACAATATCATGCACTGTATACACTACCAATATATAGTCTGTAAGGATATACATACTGTATACACTACCAATATATAGTCTGTAAGGATATACATACAATATCATTCACTGTATACACTACCAATATATAGTCCTTTAGGATATACATAATGTATACACTACCAATATATAGTCTGTAAGGATATCCATACAATATCATTCACTGTATACACTACCAATATATAGTCTGTAAGGATATACATACTGTATACACTACCAATATATAGTCTGTAAGGATATACATACAATATCATTCACTGTATACACTACCAATATATAGTCCTTTAGGATATACATAATGTATACACTACCAATATATAGTCTGTAAGGATATACATACTGTATACACTACCAATATATAGTCTGTAAGGATATCCATACAATATCATTCACTGTATACACTACCAATATATAGTCTGTAAGGATATACATACAATATCATTCACTGTATACACTACCAATATATAGTCTGTAAGGATATCCATACAATATCATTCACTGTATACACTACCAATATATAGTCTGTAAGGATATACATACTGTATACACTACCAATATATAGTCGGTAAGGATATCCATAACGTATACACTACCAATATATAGTCTGTAAGGATATACATACTGTATACACTACCAATATATAGTCTGTAAGGATATACATACTGTATACACTACCAATATATAGTCTGTAAGGATATACATACAATATCATGCACTGTATACACTACCAATATATAGTCTGTTAGGATATACACACAATATCATTCACTGTATACACTACCAATATATAGTCTGTAAGGATATACATACTGTATACACTACCAATATATAGTCTGTAAGGATATCCATACTGTATACACTACCAATATATAGTCTGTAAGGATATCCATACTGTTTACACTACCAATACATAGTCTGTAAGGATATCCATACAATATCATGCACTGTATACACTACCAATATATAGTCTGTAAGGATATCCATACTGTATACACTACCAATATATAGTCTGTAAGGATATCCATACAATATAATTCACTGTATACACTACCAATATATAGTCTGTAAGGATATCCATACTGTATACACTACCAATATATAGTCTGTAAGGATATCCATACAATATCATTCACTGTATACACTACCAATATATAGTCTGTAAGGATATACATACTGTATACACTACCAATATATAGTCTGTAAGGATATCCATACTGTATACACTACCAATATGTAGTCTGTAAGGATATCCATACTGTATACACTACCAATATATAGTCTGTAAGGATATCCATACTGTATACACTACCAATATATAGTCTGTAAGGATATCCATACTGTATACACTACCAATATATAGTCTGTAAGGATATACATACAATATCATTCACTGTATACACTACCAATATATAGTCTGTAAGGATATACATACTGTATACACTACCAATATATAGTCTGTAAGGATATCCATACAATATCATTCACTGTATACACTACCAATATATAGTCTGTAAGGATATACATACTGTATACACTACCAATATATAGTCTGTAAGGATATACATACAATATCATTCACTGTATACACTACCAATATATAGTCCTTTAGGATATACATAATGTATACACTACCAATATATAGTCTGTAAGGATATACATACTGTATACACTACCAATATATAGTCTGTAAGGATATCCATACTGTATACACTACCAATATATAGTCTGTAAGGATATCCATACTGTATACACTACCAATATATAGTCTGTAAGGATATCCATACTGTATACACTACCAATATATAGTCTGTAAGGATATCCATACTGTATACACTACCAATATATAGTCTGTAAGGATATACATACAATATCATGCACTGTATACACTACCAATATATAGTCTGTAAGGATATACACACAATATCATTCACTGTATACACTACCAATATATAGTCTGTAAGGATATACATACAATATCATTCACTGTATACACTACCAATATATAGTCTGTAAGGATATACATACAATATCATTCACTGTATACACTACCAATATATAGTCTGTAAGGATATCCATACTGTATACACTACCAATATATAGTCTGTAAGGATATACATACAATATCATTCACTGTATACACTACCAATATATAGTCTGTAAGGATATACATACTGTATACACTACCAATATATAGTCTGTAAGGATATCCATACAATATCATTCACTGTATACACTACCAATATATAGTCTGTAAGGATATACATACTGTATACACTACCAATATATAGTCTGTAAGGATATACATACAATATCATTCACTGTATACACTACCAATATATAGTCCTTTAGGATATACATAATGTATACACTACCAATATATAGTCTGTAAGGATATACATACTGTATACACTACCAATATATAGTCTGTAAGGATATCCATACAATATCATTCACTGTATACACTACCAATATATAGTCTGTAAGGATATACATACAATATCATTCACTGTATACACTACCAATATATAGTCTGTAAGGATATCCATACAATATCATTCACTGTATACACTACCAATATATAGTCTGTAAGGATATACATACTGTATACACTACCAATATATAGTCGGTAAGGATATCCATAACGTATACACTACCAATATATAGTCTGTAAGGATATACATACTGTATACACTACCAATATATAGTCTGTAAGGATATACATACTGTATACACTACCAATATATAGTCTGTAAGGATATACATACAATATCATGCACTGTATACACTACCAATATATAGTCTGTTAGGATATACACACAATATCATTCACTGTATACACTACCAATATATAGTCTGTAAGGATATACATACTGTATACACTACCAATATATAGTCTGTAAGGATATCCATACTGTATACACTACCAATATATAGTCTGTAAGGATATCCATACTGTATACACTACCAATACATAGTCTGTAAGGATATCCATACAATATCATGCACTGTATACACTACCAATATATAGTCTGTAAGGATATCCATACTGTATACACTACCAATATATAGTCTGTAAGGATATCCATACAATATAATTCACTGTATACACTACCAATATATAGTCTGTAAGGATATCCATACTGTATACACTACCAATATATAGTCTGTAAGGATATCCATACAATATCATTCACTGTATACACTACCAATATATAGTCTGTAAGGATATACATACTGTATACACTACCAATATATAGTCTGTAAGGATATCCATACTGTATACACTACCAATATGTAGTCTGTAAGGATATCCATACTGTATACACTACCAATATATAGTCTGTAAGGATATCCATACTGTATACACTACCAATATATAGTCTGTAAGGATATCCATACTGTATACACTACCAATATATAGTCTGTAAGGATATACATACAATATCATTCACTGTATACACTACCAATATATAGTCTGTAAGGATATACATACTGTATACACTACCAATATATAGTCTGTAAGGATATCCATACAATATCATTCACTGTATACACTACCAATATATAGTCTGTAAGGATATACATACTGTATACACTACCAATATATAGTCTGTAAGGATATACATACAATATCATTCACTGTATACACTACCAATATATAGTCCTTTAGGATATACATAATGTATACACTACCAATATATAGTCTGTAAGGATATACATACTGTATACACTACCAATATATAGTCTGTAAGGATATCCATACAATATCATTCACTGTATACACTACCAATATATAGTCTGTAAGGATATACATACAATATCATTCACTGTATACACTACCAATATATAGTCTGTAAGGATATCCATACAATATCATTCACTGTATACACTACCAATATATAGTCTGTAAGGATATACATACTGTATACACTACCAATATATAGTCTGTAAGGATATCCATAACGTATACACTACCAATATATAGTCTGTAAGGATATACATACTGTATACACTACCAATATATAGTCTGTAAGGATATGCATACTGTATACACTACCAATATATAGTCTGTAAGGATATACATACAATATCATGCACTGTATACACTACCAATATATAGTCTGTTAGGATATACACACAATATCATTCACTGTATACACTACCAATATATAGTCTGTAAGGATATACATACTGTATACACTACCAATATATAGTCTGTAAGGATATCCATACTGTATACACTACCAATATATAGTCTGTTAGGATATCCATACTGTATACACTACCAATACATAGTCTGTAAGGATATCCATACAATATCATGCACTGTATACACTACCAATATATAGTCTGTAAGGATATCCATACTGTATACACTACCAATATATAGTCTGTAAGGATATCCATACAATATAATTCACTGTATACACTACCAATATATAGTCTGTAAGGATATCCATACTGTATACACTACCAATATATAGTCTGTAAGGATATCCATACAATATCATTCACTGTATACACTACCAATATATAGTCTGTAAGGATATACATACTGTATACACTACCAATATATAGTCTGTAAGGATATCCATACTGTATACACTACCAATATGTAGTCTGTAAGGATATCCATACTGTATACACTACCAATATATAGTCTGTAAGGATATCCATACTGTATACACTACCAATATATAGTCTGTTAGGATATCCATACTGTATACACTACCAATATATAGTCTGTAAGGATATACATACAATATCATGCACTGTATACACTACCAATATATAGTCTGTAAGGATATACACACAATATCATTCACTGTATACACTACCAATATATAGTCTGTAAGGATATACATACAATATCATTCACTGTATACACTACCAATATATAGTCTGTAAGGATATACATACTGTATACACTACCAATATATAGTCTGTAAGGATATCCATACTGTATACACTACCAATATATAGTCTGTAAGGATATCCATACTGTATACACTACCAATATATAGTCTGTTAGGATATCCATACTGTATACACTACCAATACATAGTCTGTAAGGATATCCATACAATATCATGCACTGTATACACTACCAATATATAGTCTGTAAGGATATCCATACTGTATACACTACCAATATATAGTCTGTAAGGATATCCATACAATATAATTCACTGTATACACTACCAATATATAGTCTGTAAGGATATCCATACTGTATACACTACCAATATATAGTCTGTAAGGATATCCATACAATATCATTCACTGTATACACTACCAATATATAGTCTGTAAGGATATACATACTGTATACACTACCAATATATAGTCTGTAAGGATATCCATACTGTATACACTACCAATATGTAGTCTGTAAGGATATCCATACTGTATACACTACCAATATATAGTCTGTAAGGATATCCATACTGTATACACTACCAATATATAGTCTGTAAGGATATCCATACTGTATACACTACCAATATATAGTCTGTAAGGATATACATACAATATCATGCACTGTATACACTACCAATATATAGTCTGTAAGGATATACACACAATATCATTCACTGTATACACTACCAATATATAGTCTGTAAGGATATACATACAATATCATTCACTGTATACACTACCAATATATAGTCTGTAAGGATATACATACAATATCATTCACTGTATACACTACCAATATATAGTCTGTAAGGATATCCATACTGTATACACTACCAATATATAGTCTGTAAGGATATACATACAATATCATTCACTGTATACACTACCAATATATAGTCTGTAAGGATATACATACTGTATACACTACCAATATATAGTCTGTAAGGATATCCATACAATATCATTCACTGTATACACTACCAATATATAGTCTGTAAGGATATACATACTGTATACACTACCAATATATAGTCTGTAAGGATATACATACAATATCATTCACTGTATAAACTACCAATATATAGTCTGTAAGGATATACATACTGTATACACTACCAATATATAGTCTGTAAGGATATACATACTGTATACACTACCAATATATAGTCTGTAAGGATATCCATACAATATCATTCACTGTATACACTACCAATATATAGTCTGTAAGGATATACATACAATATTATTCACTGTATACACTACCAATATATAGTCTCTAAGGATATCCATACAATATCATTCACTGTATACACTACCAATATATAGTCTGTAAGGATATACATACTGTATACACTACCAATATATAGTCTGTAAGGATATCCATAACGTATACACTACCAATATATAGTCTGTAAGGATATACATACTGTATACACTACCAATATATAGTCTGTAAGGATATACGTACTGTATACACTACCAATATATAGTCTGTAAGGATATCCATACAATATCATGCACTGTATACACTACCAATATATAGTCTGTAAGGATATAAATACTGTATACACTACCAATATATAGTCTGTAAGGATATACATACTGTATACACTACCAATATATAGTCTGTAAGGATATCCATACTGTATACACTACCAATATATAGTCTGTAAGGATATACATACTGTATACACTACCAATATATAGTCTGTAAGGATATCCATACTGTATACACTACCAGTATGTAGTCTGTAAGGATATCCATACTGTATACACTACCAATATATAGTCTGTAAGGATATCCATACTGTATACACTACCAATATATAGTCTGTAAGGATATCCATACTGTATACACTACCAATATATAGTCTGTAAGGATATACATACAATATCATGCACTGTATACACTACCAATATATAGTCTGTAAGGATATACACACAATATCATTCACTGTATACACTACCAATATATAGTCTGTAAGGATATACATACAATATCATTCACTGTATACACTACCAATATATAGTCTGTAAGGATATACATACAATATCATTCACTGTATACACTACCAATATATAGTCTGTAAGGATATCCATACTGTATACACTACCAATATATAGTCTGTAAGGATATACATACAATATCATTCACTGTATACACTACCAATATATAGTCTGTAAGGATATACATACTGTATACACTACCAATATATAGTCTGTAAGGATATCCATACAATATCATTCACTGTATACACTACCAATATATAGTCTGTAAGGATATACATACTGTATACACTACCAATATATAGTCTGTAAGGATATACATACAATATCATTCACTGTATACACTACCAATATATAGTCTGTAAGGATATACATACTGTATACACTACCAATATATAGTCTGTAAGGATATACATACTGTATACACTACCAATATATAGTCTGTAAGGATATCCATACAATATCATTCACTGTATACACTACCAATATATAGTCTGTAAGGATATACATACAATATCATTCACTGTATACACTACCAATATATAGTCTCTAAGGATATCCATACAATATCATTCACTGTATACACTACCAATATATAGTCTGTAAGGATATACATACTGTATACACTACCAATATATAGTCTGTAAGGATATCCATAACGTATACACTACCAATATATAGTCTGTAAGGATATACATACTGTATACACTAACAATATATAGTCTGTAAGGATATACATACTGTATACACTACCAATATATAGTCTGTAAGGATATCCATACAATATCATGCACTGTATACACTACCAATATATAGTCTGTAAGGATATAAATACTGTATACACTACCAATATATGGTCTGTAAGGATATACATACTGTCTACACTACCAATATATAGTCTGTAAGGATATAGATACTGTATACACTACCAATATATAGTCTGTAAGGATATACATACTGTATACACTACCAATATATAGTCTGTAAGGATATCCATACTGTATACACTACCAATATATAGTCTGTAAGGATATGCATACAATATCATGCACTGTATACACTACCAATATATAGTCTGTAAGGATATCCATACTGTATACACTACCAATATATAGTCTGTAAGGATATCCATACAATATCATTCACTGTATACACTAACAATATATAGTCTGTAATGATATCCATACAATATTATTCACTGTATACACTACCAATATATAGTCTGTAAGGATATCCATACTGTATACACTACCAATATATAGTCTGTAAGGATATCCATACTGTATACACTACCAATATATAGTCTGTAAGGATATCCATACTGTATACACTACCAATATATAGTCTGTAAGGATATCCAAACTGTATACACTACCAATATATAGTCTGTAAGGATATCCATACAATATCATTCACTGTATACACTACCAATATATAGTCTGTAAGGATATACACACAATATCATGCACTGTATACACTACCAATATATAGTCTGTAAGGATATACACACTGTATACACTACCAATATGTAGTCTGTAAGGATATCCATACAATATAATTCACTGTATACACTACCAATATATAGTCTGTAAGGATATACATACTGTATACACTACCAATATATAGTCTGTAAGGATATACATACTGTATACACTACCAATATATATTCTGTAAGGATATACATACTGTCTACACTACCAATATATAGTCTGTAAGGATATACATACTGTATACACTACCAATATATAGTCTGTAAGGATATACATACTGTATACACTACCAATATATAGTCTGTAAGGATATCCATACTGTATACACTACCAATATATAGTCTGTAAGGATATGCATACAATATCATGCACTGTATACACTACCAATATATAGTCTGTAAGGATATCCATACTGTGTACACTACCAATATATAGTCTGTAAGGATATCCATACAATATCATTCACTGTATACACTAACAATATATAGTCTGTAATGATATCCATACAATATAATTCACTGTATACACTACCAACATATAGTCTGTAAGGATATCCATACTGTATACACTACCAATATACAGTCTGTAAGGATATCCATACAATATCATGCACTGTATACACTACCAATATATAGTCTGTAAGGATATCCATACTGTATACACTACCAATATATAGTCTGTAAGGATATCCATACTGTATACACTACCAATATATAGTCTGTAAGGATATCCATACTGTATACACTACCAATATATAGTCTGTAAGGATATCCATACAATATCATGCACTGTTTACACTACCAATATATAGTCTGTAAGGATATCCATACCATATAATTCACTGTATACACTACCAATATATAGTCTGTAAGGATATACATACTGTATACACTACCAATATATAGTCTGTGAGGATATACATACAATATCATTCACTGTATACACTACCAATATATAGTCTGTAAGGATATCCATACTGTATACACTACCAATATATAGTCTGTAAGGATATCCATAATGTATACACTACCAATATATAGTCTGTAAGGATATCCATACTGTATACACTACCAATATATAGTCTGTAAGGATATCCATACTGTATACACTACCAATATATAGTCTGTAAGGATATCCATACTGTATAAACTACCAATATATAGTCTGTAAGGATATACATACTGTATACACTACCAATATATAGTCTGTAAGGATATCCATACTGTATACACTACCAATATATAGTCTGAAAGGATATCCATACAATATCATGCACTGTATACATTACCAATATATAGTCTGTACGGATATACACACTGTATACACTACCAATATATAGTCTGTAAGGATATACATACTGTATACACTACCAATATATAGTCTGTAAGGATATACATACTGTATACACTACCAATATATAGTCTGTAAGGATATACACACAATATCATTCACTGTATACACTACCAATATATAGTCTGTAAGGATATACATACTGTATACACTACCAATATATAGTCTGTAAGGATATACACACAATATCATTCACTGTATACACTACCAATATATAGTCTGTAAGGATATCCATACTGTATACACTACCAATATATAGTCTGTAAGGATATCCATACAATATCATTCACTGTATACACTACCAATATATAGTCTGTAAGGATATACATACTGTATACACTAACCAATATATAGTCTGTAAGGATATCGATACTGTATACACTACCAATATATAGTCTGTAAGGATATCCATACAATATCATTCACTGTATACACTACCAATATATAGTCTGTAAGGATATACATACAATATCATTCACTGTATACACTACCAATATATAGTCTGTAAGGATATCCATACAATATCATTCACTGTATACACTACCAATATATAGTCTGTAAGGATATACATACTGTATACACTACCAATATATAGTCTGTAAGGATATCCATAACGTATACACTACCAATATATAGTCTGTAAGGATATACATACTGTATACACTACCAATATATAGTCTGTAAGGATATCCATACTGTATACACTACCAATACATAGTCTGTAAGGATATCCATACAATATCATGCACTGAATACACTACCAATATATAGTCTGTAAGGATATCCATACTGTATACACTACCAATATATAGTCTGTAAGGATATCCATACAATATAATTCACTGTATACACTACCAATATATAGTCTGTAAGGATATCCATACTGTATACACTACCAATATATAGTCTGTAAGGATATCCATACTGTATACACTACCAATATATAGTCTGTAAGGATATCCATACTGTATACACTACCAATATATAGTCTGTAAGGATATCCATACTGTATACACTACCAATATATAGTCTGTAAGGATATCCATACTGTATAAACTACCAATATATAGTCTGTAAGGATATACATACTGTATACACTACCAATATATAGTCTGTAAGGATATCCATACTGTATACACTACCAATATATAGTCTGAAAGGATATCCACACAATATCATGCACTGTATACATTACCAATATATAGTCTGTACGGATATACACACTGTATACACTACCAATATATAGTCTGTAAGGATATACATACTGTATACACTACCAATATATAGTCTGTAAGGATATACATACTGTATACACTACCAATATATAGTCTGTAAGGATATACACACAATATCATTCACTGTATACACTACCAATATATAGTCTGTAAGGATATACATACTGTATACACTACCAATATATAGTCTGTAAGGATATACACACAATATCATTCACTGTATACACTACCAATATATAGTCTGTAAGGATATCCATACTGTATACACTACCAATATATAGTCTGTAAGGATATCCATACAATATCATTCACTGTATACACTACCAATATATAGTCTGTAAGGATATACATACTGTATACACTAACCAATATATAGTCTGTAAGGATATCCATACTGTATACACTACCAATATATAGTCTGTAAGGATATCCATACAATATCATTCACTGTATACACTACCAATATATAGTCTGTAAGGATATACATACAATATCATTCACTGTATACACTACCAATATATAGTCTGTAAGGATATCCATACAATATCATTCACTGTATACACTACCAATATATAGTCTGTAAGGATATACATACTGTATACACTACCAATATATAGTCTGTAAGGATATCCATAACGTATACACTACCAATATATAGTCTGTAAGGATATACATACTGTATACACTACCAATATATAGTCTGTAAGGATATCCATACTGTATACACTACCAATACATAGTCTGTAAGGATATCCATACAATATCATGCACTGTATACACTACCAATATATAGTCTGTAAGGATATCCATACTGTATACACTACCAATATATAGTCTGTAAGGATATCCATACAATATAATTCACTGTATACACTACCAATATATAGTCTGTAAGGATATCCATACGGTATACACTACCAATATATAGTCTGTAAGGATATCCATACAATATCATTCACTGTATACACTACCAATATATAGTCTGTAAGGATATACATACTGTATACACTACCAATATATAGTCTGTAAGGATATCCATACTGTATACACTACCAATATATAGTCTGTAAGGATATCCATACTCTATACACTACCAATATATAGTCTGTAAGGATATCCATACTGTATACACTACCAATATATAGTCTGTAAGGATATCCATACTGTATACACTACCAATATATAGTCTGTAAGGATATACATACAATATCATGCACTGTATACACTACCAATATATAGTATGTAAGGATATACACACAATATCATTCACTGTATACACTACCAATATATAGTCTGTAAGGATATACATACAATATCATTCACTGTATACACTACCAATATATAGTCTGTAAGGATATACATACAATATCATTCACTGTATACACTACCAATATATAGTCTGTAAGGATATACATACAATATCATTCACTGTATACACTACCAATATATAGTCTGTAAGGATATACATACTGTATACACTACCAATATATAGTCTGTAAGGATATCCATACAATATCATTCACTGTATACACTACCAATATATAGTCTGTAAGGATATACATACTGTATACACTACCAATATATAGTCTGTAAGGATATACATACAATATCATTCACTGTATACACTACCAATATATAGTCCTTTAGGATATACATAATGTATACACTACCAATATATAGTCTGTAAGGATATACATACTGTATACACTACCAATATATAGTCTGTAAGGATATCCATACAATATCATTCACTGTATACACTACCAATATATAGTCTGTAAGGATATACATACAATATCATTCACTGTATACACTACCAATATATAGTCTGTAAGGATATCCATACAATATCATTCACTGTATACACTACCAATATATAGTCTGTAAGGATATACATACTGTATACACTACCAATATATAGTCTGTAAGGATATCCATAACGTATACACTACCAATATATAGTCTGTAAGGATATACATACTGTATACACTACCAATATATAGTCTGTAAGGATATACATACTGTATACACTACCAATATATAGTCTGTAAGGATATACATACAATATCATGCACTGTATACACTACCAATATATAGTCTGTTAGGATATACACACAATATCATTCACTGTATACACTACCAATATATAGTCTGTAAGGATATACATACTGTATACACTACCAATATATAGTCTGTAAGGATATCCATACTGTATACACTACCAATATATAGTCTGTAAGGATATCCATACTGTATACACTACCAATACATAGTCTGTAAGGATATCCATACAATATCATGCACTGTATACACTACCAATATATAGTCTGTAAGGATATCCATACTGTATACACTACCAATATATAGTCTGTAAGGATATCCATACAATATAATTCACTGTATACACTACCAATATATAGTCTGTAAGGATATCCATACTGTATACACTACCAATATATAGTCTGTAAGGATATCCATACAATATCATTCACTGTATACACTACCAATATATAGTCTGTAAGGATATCCATACTGTATACACTACCAATATATAGTCTGTAAGGATATCCATACTGTATACACTACCAATATGTAGTCTGTAAGGATATCCATACTGTATACACTACCAATATATAGTCTGTAAGGATATCCATACTGTATACACTACCAATATATAGTCTGTAAGGATATCCATACTGTATACACTACCAATATATAGTCTGTAAGGATATACATACAATATCATTCACTGTATACACTACCAATATATAGTCTGTAAGGATATACATACTGTATACACTACCAATATATAGTCTGTAAGGATATCCATACAATATCATTCACTGTATACACTACCAATATATAGTCTGTAAGGATATACATACTGTATACACTACCAATATATAGTCTGTAAGGATATACATACAATATCATTCACTGTATACACTACCAATATATAGTCCTTTAGGATATACATAATGTATACACTACCAATATATAGTCTGTAAGGATATACATACTGTATACACTACCAATATATAGTCTGTAAGGATATCCATACAATATCATTCACTGTATACACTACCAATATATAGTCTGTAAGGATATACATACAATATCATTCACTGTATACACTACCAATATATAGTCTGTAAGGATATCCATACAATATCATTCACTGTATACACTACCAATATATAGTCTGTAAGGATATACATACTGTATACACTACCAATATATAGTCTGTAAGGATATCCATAACGTATACACTACCAATATATAGTCTGTAAGGATATACATACTGTATACACTACCAATATATAGTCTGTAAGGATATACATACTGTATACACTACCAATATATAGTCTGTAAGGATATACATACAATATCATGCACTGTATACACTACCAATATATAGTCTGTTAGGATATACACACAATATCATTCACTGTATACACTACCAATATATAGTCTGTAAGGATATACATACAATATCATTCACTGTATACACTACCAATATATAGTCTGTAAGGATATACATACTGTATACACTACCAATATATAGTCTGTAAGGATATCCATACAATATCATTCACTGTATACACTACCAATATATAGTCTGTAAGGATATACATACTGTATACACTACCAATATATAGTCTGTAAGGATATACATACAATATCATTCACTGTATACACTACCAATATATAGTCCTTTAGGATATACATAATGTATACACTACCAATATATAGTCTGTAAGGATATACATACTGTATACACTACCAATATATAGTCTGTAAGGATATCCATACAATATCATTCACTGTATACACTACCAATATATAGTCTGTAAGGATATACATACAATATCATTCACTGTATACACTACCAATATATAGTCTGTAAGGATATCCATACAATATCATTCACTGTATACACTACCAATATATAGTCTGTAAGGATATACATACTGTATACACTACCAATATATAGTCTGTAAGGATATCCATAACGTATACACTACCAATATATAGTCTGTAAGGATATACATACTGTATACACTACCAATATATAGTCTGTAAGGATATACATACTGTATACACTACCAATATATAGTCTGTAAGGATATACATACAATATCATGCACTGTATACACTACCAATATATAGTCTGTTAGGATATACACACAATATCATTCACTGTATACACTACCAATATATAGTCTGTAAGGATATACATACTGTATACACTACCAATATATAGTCTGTAAGGATATCCATACTGTATACACTACCAATATATAGTCTGTAAGGATATCCATACTGTATACACTACCAATACATAGTCTGTAAGGATATCCATACAATATCATGCACTGTATACACTACCAATATATAGTCTGTAAGGATATCCATACTGTATACACTACCAATATATAGTCTGTAAGGATATCCATACAATATAATTCACTGTATACACTACCAATATATAGTCTGTAAGGATATCCATACTGTATACACTACCAATATATAGTCTGTAAGGATATCCATACAATATCATTCACTGTATACACTACCAATATATAGTCTGTAAGGATATACATACTGTATACACTACCAATATATAGTCTGTAAGGATATCCATACTGTATACACTACCAATATGTAGTCTGTAAGGATATCCATACTGTATACACTACCAATATATAGTCTGTAAGGATATCCATACTGTATACACTACCAATATATAGTCTGTAAGGATATACATACTGTATACACTACCAATATATAGTCTGTAAGGATATACATACAATATCATTCACTGTATACACTACCAATATATAGTCTGTAAGGATATACATACTGTATACACTACCAATATATAGTCTGTAAGGATATCCATACAATATCATTCACTGTATACACTACCAATATATAGTCTGTAAGGATATACATACTGTATACACTACCAATATATAGTCTGTAAGGATATACATACAATATCATTCACTGTATACACTACCAATATATAGTCCTTTAGGATATACATAATGTATACACTACCAATATATAGTCTGTAAGGATATACATACTGTATACACTACCAATATATAGTCTGTAAGGATATCCATACAATATCATTCACTGTATACACTACCAATATATAGTCTGTAAGGATATACATACAATATCATTCACTGTATACACTACCAATATATAGTCTGTAAGGATATACATACTGTATACACTACCAATATATAGTCTGTAAGGATATCCATAACGTATACACTACCAATATATAGTCTGTAAGGATATACATACTGTATACACTACCAATATATAGTCTGTAAGGATATACATACTGTATACACTACCAATATATAGTCTGTAAGGATATACATACAATATCATGCACTGTATACACTACCAATATATAGTCTGTTAGGATATACACACAATATCATTCACTGTATACACTACCAATATATAGTCTGTAAGGATATACATACTGTATACACTACCAATATATAGTCTGTAAGGATATCCATACTGTATACACTACCAATATATAGTCTGTAAGGATATCCATACTGTATACACTACCAATACATAGTCTGTAAGGATATCCATACAATATCATGCACTGTATACACTACCAATATATAGTCTGTAAGGATATCCATACTGTATACACTACCAATATATAGTCTGTAAGGATATCCATACAATATAATTCACTGTATACACTACCAATATATAGTCTGTAAGGATATCCATACTGTATACACTACCAATATATAGTCTGTAAGGATATCCATACAATATCATTCACTGTATACACTACCAATATATAGTCTGTAAGGATATACATACTGTATACACTACCAATATATAGTCTGTAAGGATATCCATACTGTATACACTACCAATATGTAGTCTGTAAGGATATCCATACTGTATACACTACCAATATATAGTCTGTAAGGATATCCATACTGTATACACTACCAATATATAGTCTGTAAGGATATCCATACTGTATACACTACCAATATATAGTCTGTAAGGATATACATACAATATCATGCACTGTATACACTACCAATATATAGTCTGTAAGGATATACACACAATATCATTCACTGTATACACTACCAATATATAGTCTGTAAGGATATACATACAATATCATTCACTGTATACACTACCAATATATAGTCTGTAAGGATATACATACAATATCATTCACTGTATACACTACCAATATATAGTCTGTAAGGATATCCATACTGTATACACTACCAATATATAGTCTGTAAGGATATACATACAATATCATTCACTGTATACACTACCAATATATAGTCTGTAAGGATATACATACTGTATACACTACCAATATATAGTCTGTAAGGATATCCATACAATATCATTCACTGTATACACTACCAATATATAGTCTGTAAGGATATACATACTGTATACACTACCAATATATAGTCTGTAAGGATATACATACAATATCATTCACAATATAAACTACCAATATATAGTCTGTAAGGATATACATACTGTATACACTACCAATATATAGTCTGTAAGGATATACATACTGTATACACTACCAATATATAGTCTGTAAGGATATCCATACAATATCATTCACTGTATACACTACCAATATATAGTCTGTAAGGATATACATACAATATCATTCACTGTATACACTACCAATATATAGTCTCTAAGGATATCCATACAATATCATTCACTGTATACACTACCAATATATAGTCTGTAAGGATATACATACTGTATACACTACCAATATATAGTCTGTAAGGATATCCATAACGTATACACTACCAATATATAGTCTGTAAGGATATACATACTGTATACACTACCAATATATAGTCTGTAAGGATATACGTACTGTATACACTACCAATATATAGTCTGTAAGGATATCCATACAATATCATGCACTGTATACACTACCAATATATAGTCTGTAAGGATATAAATACTGTATACACTACCAATATATAGTCTGTAAGGATATACATACTGTCTACACTACCAATATATAGTCTGTAAGGATATACATACTGTATACACTACCAATATATAGTCTGTAAGGATATACATACTGTATACACTACCAATATATAGTCTGTAAGGATATCCATACTGTATACACTACCAATATATAGTCTGTAAGGATATGCATACAATATCATGCACAGTATACACTACCAATATATAGTCTGTAAGGATATCCATACTGTATACACTACCAATATATAGTCTGTAAGGATATCCATACAATATCATTCACTGTATACACTAACAATATATAGTCTGTAATGATATCCATACACTATTATTCACTGTATACACTACCAATATATAGTCTGTAAGGATATCCATACTGTATACACTACCAATATACAGTCTGTAAGGATATCCATACAATATCATGCACTGTATACACTACCAATATATAGTCTGTAAGGATATCCATACTGTATACACTACCAATATATAGTCTGTAAGGATATCCATACTGTATACACTACCAATATATAGTCTGTAAGGATATACATACTGTATACACTACCAATATATAGTCTGTAAGGATATCCATACTGTATACACTACCAGTATGTAGTCTGTAAGGATATCCATACTGTATACACTACCAATATATAGTCTGTAAGGATATCCATACTGTATACACTACCAATATATAGTCTGTAAGGATATCCATACTGTATACACTACCAATATATAGTCTGTAAGGATATACATACAATATCATGCACTGTATACACTACCAATATATAGTCTGTAAGGATATACACACAATATCATTCACTGTATACACTACCAATATATAGTCTGTAAGGATATACATACAATATCATTCACTGTATACACTACCAATATATAGTCTGTAAGGATATACATACAATATCATTCACTGTATACACTACCAATATATAGTCTGTAAGGATATCCATACTGTATACACTACCAATATATAGTCTGTAAGGATATACATACAATATCATTCACTGTATACACTACCAATATATAGTCTGTAAGGATATACATACTGTATACACTACCAATATATAGTCTGTAAGGATATCCATACAATATCATTCACTGTATACACTACCAATATATAGTCTGTAAGGATATACATACTGTATACACTACCAATATATAGTCTGTAAGGATATACATACAATATCATTCACTGTATACACTACCAATATATAGTCTGTAAGGATATACATACTGTATACACTACCAATATATAGTCTGTAAGGATATACATACTGTATACACTACCAATATATAGTCTGTAAGGATATCCATACAATATCATTCACTGTATACACTACCAATATATAGTCTGTAAGGATATACATACAATATCATTCACTGTATACACTACCAATATATAGTCTCTAAGGATATCCATACAATATCATTCACTGTATACACTACCAATATATAGTCTGTAAGGATATACATACTGTATACACTACCAATATATAGTCTGTAAGGATATCCATAACGTATACACTACCAATATATAGTCTGTAAGGATATACATACTGTATACACTAACAATATATAGTCTGTAAGGATATACATACTGTATACACTACCAATATATAGTCTGTAAGGATATCCATACAATATCATGCACTGTATACACTACCAATATATAGTCTGTAAGGATATAAATACTGTATACACTACCAATATATAGTCTGTAAGGATATGCATACAATATCATGCACTGTATACACTACCAATATATAGTCTGTAAGGATATCCATACTGTATACACTACCAATATATAGTCTGTAAGGATATCCATACAATATCATTCACTGTATACACTAACAATATATAGTCTGTAATGATATCCATACAATATTATTCACTGTATACACTACCAATATATAGTCTGTAAGGATATCCATACTGTATACACTACCAATATACAGTCTGTAAGGATATCCATACAATATCATGCACTGTATACACTACCAATATATAGTCTGTAAGGATATCCATACTGTATACACTACCAATATATAGTCTGTAAGGATATCCATACTGTATACACTACCAATATATAGTCTGTAAGGATATCCATACTGTATACACTACCAATATATAGTCTGTAAGGATATTCATACAATATCATGCACTGTATGCACTACCAATATATAGTCTGTAAGGATATCCATACTGTATACACTACCAATATATAGTCTGTAAGGATATCCATACTGTATACACTACCAATATATAGTCTGTAAGGATATCCATACTGTATACACTACCAATATATAGTCTGTAAGGATATCCATACTGTATACACTACCAATATATAGTCTGTAAGGATATTCATACAATATCATGCACTGTATGCACTACCAATATATAGTCTGTAAGGATATCCATATTGTATACACTACCAATATATAGTCTGTAAGGATATCCATACAATATCATTCACTGTATACATTACCAATATATAGTCTGTAAGGATATACATACAATATCATTCACTGTATACACTACCAATATATAGTCTGTAAGGATATCCATACAATATCATTCACTGTATACACTACCAATATATAGTCTGTAAGGATATACATACTGTATACACTACCAATATATAGTCTGTAAGGATATACATACTGTATACACTACCAATATATAGTCTGTAAGGATATACACACAATATCATTCACTGTATACACTACCAATATATAGTCTGTAAGGATATACATACTGTATACACTACCAATATATAGTCTGTAAGGATATACATACTGTATACACTACCAATATATAGTCTGTAAGGATATCCATACAATATCATTCACTGTATACACTACCAATATATAGTCTGTAAGGATATACATACTGTATACACTACCAATATATAGTCTGTAAGGATATCCATACTGTATACACTACCAATATATAGTCTGTAAGGATATCCATACTGTATACACTACCAATATATAGTCTGTAAGGATATCCATACAATATCATGCACTGTATACACTACCAATATATAGTCTGTAAGGATATCCATAACGTATACACTACCAATATATAGTCTGTAAGGATATACATACTGTATACACTACCAATATATAGTCTGTAAGGATATACGTACTGTATACACTACCAATATATAGTCTGTAAGGATATCCATACAATATCATGCACTGTATACACTACCAATATATAGTCTGTAAGGATATAAATACTGTATACACTACCAATATATAGTCTGTAAGGATATACATACTGTCTACACTACCAATATATAGTCTGTAAGGATATACATACTGTATACACTACCAATATATAGTCTGTAAGGATATACATACTGTATACACTACCAATATATAGTCTGTAAGGATATCCATACTGTATACACTACCAATATATAGTCTGTAAGGATATGCATACAATATCATGCACAGTATACACTACCAATATATAGTCTGTAAGGATATCCATACTGTATACACTACCAATATATAGTCTGTAAGGATATCCATACAATATCATTCACTGTATACACTAACAATATATAGTCTGTAATGATATCCATACACTATTATTCACTGTATACACTACCAATATATAGTCTGTAAGGATATCCATACTGTATACACTACCAATATACAGTCTGTAAGGATATCCATACAATATCATGCACTGTATACACTACCAATATATAGTCTGTAAGGATATCCATACTGTATACACTACCAATATATAGTCTGTAAGGATATCCATACTGTATACACTACCAATATATAGTCTGTAAGGATATACATACTGTATACACTACCAATATATAGTCTGTAAGGATATCCATACTGTATACACTACCAATATGTAGTCTGTAAGGATATCCATACTGTATACACTACCAATATATAGTCTGTAAGGATATCCATACTGTATACACTACCAATATATAGTCTGTAAGGATATCCATACTGTATACACTACCAATATATAGTCTGTAAGGATATACATACAATATCATGCACTGTATACACTACCAATATATAGTCTGTAAGGATATACACACAATATCATTCACTGTATACACTACCAATATATAGTCTGTAAGGATATACATACAATATCATTCACTGTATACACTACCAATATATAGTCTGTAAGGATATACATACAATATCATTCACTGTATACACTACCAATATATAGTCTGTAAGGATATCCATACTGTATACACTACCAATATATAGTCTGTAAGGATATACATACAATATCATTCACTGTATACACTACCAATATATAGTCTGTAAGGATATACATACTGTATACACTACCAATATATAGTCTGTAAGGATATCCATACAATATCATTCACTGTATACACTACCAATATATAGTCTGTAAGGATATACATACTGTATACACTACCAATATATAGTCTGTAAGGATATACATACAATATCATTCACTGTATACACTACCAATATATAGTCTGTAAGGATATACATACTGTATACACTACCAATATATAGTCTGTAAGGATATACATACTGTATACACTACCAATATATAGTCTGTAAGGATATCCATACAATATCATTCACTGTATACACTACCAATATATAGTCTGTAAGGATATACATACAATATCATTCACTGTATACACTACCAATATATAGTCTCTAAGGATATCCATACAATATCATTCACTGTATACACTACCAATATATAGTCTGTAAGGATATACATACTGTATACACTACCAATATATAGTCTGTAAGGATATCCATAACGTATACACTACCAATATATAGTCTGTAAGGATATACATACTGTATACACTAACAATATATAGTCTGTAAGGATATACATACTGTATACACTACCAATATATAGTCTGTAAGGATATCCATACAATATCATGCAGTGTATACACTACCAATATATAGTCTGTAAGGATATAAATACTGTATACACTACCAATATATAGTCTGTAAGGATATACATACTGTCTACACTACCAATATATAGTCTGTAAGGATATACATACTGTATACACTACCAATATATAGTCTGTAAGGATATACATACTGTATACACTACCAATATATAGTCTGTAAGGATATCCATACTGTATACACTACCAATATATAGTCTGTAAGGATATGCATACAATATCATGCACTGTATACACTACCAATATATAGTCTGTAAGGATATCCATACTGTATACACTACCAATATATAGTCTGTAAGGATATCCATACAATATCATTCACTGTATACACTAACAATATATAGTCTGTAATGATATCCATACAATATTATTCACTGTATACACTACCAATATATAGTCTGTAAGGATATCCATACTGTATACACTACCAATATACAGTCTGTAAGGATATCCATACAATATCATGCACTGTATACACTACCAATATATAGTCTGTAAGGATATCCATACTGTATACACTACCAATATATAGTCTGTAAGGATATCCATACTGTATACACTACCAATATATAGTCTGTAAGGATATCCATACTGTATACACTACCAATATATAGTCTGTAAGGATATTCATACAATATCATGCACTGTATGCACTACCAATATATAGTCTGTAAGGATATCCATACTGTATACACTACCAATATATAGTCTGTAAGGATATCCATACTGTATACACTACCAATATATAGTCTGTAAGGATATCCATACTGTATACACTACCAATATATAGTCTGTAAGGATATCCATACTGTATACACTACCAATATATAGTCTGTAAGGATATTCATACAATATCATGCACTGTATGCACTACCAATATATAGTCTGTAAGGATATCCATATTGTATACACTACCAATATATAGTCTGTAAGGATATCCATACAATATCATTCACTGTATACATTACCAATAAATAGTCTGTAAGGATATACATACAATATCATTCACTGTATACACTACCAATATATAGTCTGTAAGGATATCCATACAATATCATTCACTGTATACACTACCAATATATAGTCTGTAAGGATATACATACTGTATACACTACCAATATATAGTCTGTAAGGATATACATACTGTATACACTACCAATATATAGTCTGTAAGGATATACACACAATATTTTTCACTGTATACACTACCAATATATAGTCTGTAAGGATATACATACTGTATACACTACCAATATATAGTCTGTAAGGATATACATACTGTATACACTACCAATATATAGTCTGTAAGGATATCCATACAATATCATTCACTGTATACACTACCAATATATAGTCTGTAAGGATATACATACTGTATACACTACCAATATATAGTCTGTAAGGATATCCATACTGTATACACTACCAATATATAGTCTGTAAGGATATCCATACTGTATACACTACCAATATATAGTCTGTAAGGATATCCATACAATATCATGCACTGTATACACTACCAATATATAGTCTGTAAGGATATCCATACTGTATACACTACCAATATATAGTCTGTAAGGATATCCATACAATATCATTCACTGTATACACTACCAATATATAGTCTGTAAGGATATCCATACTGTATACACTACCAATATATAGTCTGTAAGGATATCCATACAATATCATTCACTGTATACACTACCAATATATAGTCTGTAAGGATATACATACTGTATACACTACCAATATATAGTCTGTAAGGATATCCATACTGTATACACTACCAATATATAGTCTGTAAGGATATCCATACTGTATACACTACCAATATATAGTCTGTAAGGATATCCATACTGTATACACTACCAATATATAGTCTGTAAGGATATCCATACTGTATACACTACCAATATATAGTCTGTAAGGATATACATACAATATCATGCACTGTATACACTACCAATATATAGTCTGTAAGGATATACACACAATATCATTCACTGTATACACTACCAATATATAGTCTGTAAGGATATGCATACAATATCATTCACTGTATACACTACCAATATATAGTCTGTAAGGATATACATACAATATCGTTCACTGTATACACTACCAATATATAGTCTGTAAGGATATCCATACTGTATACACTACCAATATATAGTCTGTAAGGATATCCATACTGTATACACTACCAATATATAGTCTGTAAGGATATCCATACTGTATACACTACCAATATATAGTCTGTAAGGATATCCATACTGTATACACTACCAATATATAGTCTGTAAGGATATCCATACAATATCATTCACTGTATACACTACCAATATATAGTCTGTAAGGATATACATACTGTATACACTACCAATATATAGTCTGTAAGGATATCCATACAATATCATTCACTGTATACACTACCAATATATAGTCTGTAAGGATATACATACTGTATACACTACCAATATATAGTCTGTAAGGATATACATACAATATCATTCACTGTATACACTACCAATATATAGTCTGTAAGGATATACATACTGTATACACTACCAATATATAGTCTGTAAGGATATACATACTGTATACACTACCAATATATAGTCTGTAAGGATATACATACTGTATACACTACCAATATATAGTCTGTAAGGATATCCATACAATATCATGCACTGTATACACTACCAATATATAGTCTGTAAGGATATACATACTGTATACACTACCAATATATAGTCTGTAAGGATATCCATACTGTATACACTACCAATATATAGTCTGTAAGGATATCCATACTGTATACACTACCAATATATAGTCTGTAAGGATATCCATACTGTATACACTACCAATATATAGTCTGTAAGGATATCCATACTGTATACACTACCAATATATAGTCTGTAAGGATATACATACAATATCATTCACTGTATACACTACCAATATATAGTCTGTAAGGATATACATACAATATCATTCACTGTATACACTACCAATATATAGTCTGTAAGGATATCCATACTGTATACACTACCAATATATAGTCTGTAAGGATATACATACAATATCATTCACTGTATACACTACCAATATATAGTCTGTAAGGATATACATACTGTATACACTACCAATATATAGTCTGTAAGGATATCCATACAATATCATTCACTGTATACACTACCAATATATAGTCTGTAAGGATATCCATACTGTATACACTACCAATATATAGTCTGTAAGGATATCCATACAATATCATGCACTGTATGCACTACCAATATATAGTCTGTAAGGATATCCATATTGTATACACTACCAATATATAGTCTGTAAGGATATCCATACAATATCATTCACTGTATACATTACCAATATATAGTCTGTAAGGATATACATACAATATCATTCACTGTATACACTACCAATATATAGTCTGTAAGGATATCCATACAATATCATTCACTGTATACACTACCAATATATAGTCTGTAAGGATATACATACTGTATACACTACCAATATATAGTCTGTAAGGATATACATACTGTATACACTACCAATATATAGTCTGTAAGGATATACACACAATATCATTCACTGTATACACTACCAATATATAGTCTGTAAGGATATACATACTGTATACACTACCAATATATAGTCTGTAAGGATATACATACTGTATACACTACCAATATATAGTCTGTAAGGATATCCATACAATATCATTCACTGTATACACTACCAATATATAGTCTGTAAGGATATACATACTGTATACACTACCAATATATAGTCTGTAAGGATATCCATACTGTATACACTACCAATATATAGTCTGTAAGGATATCCATACTGTATACACTACCAATATATAGTCTGTAAGGATATCCATACACTATCATGCACTGTATACACTACCAATATATAGTCTGTAAGGATATCCATAACGTATACACTACCAATATATAGTCTGTAAGGATATACATACTGTATACACTACCAATATATAGTCTGTAAGGATATACGTACTGTATACACTACCAATATATAGTCTGTAAGGATATCCATACAATATCATGCACTGTATACACTACCAATATATAGTCTGTAAGGATATAAATACTGTATACACTACCAATATATAGTCTGTAAGGATATACATACTGTCTACACTACCAATATATAGTCTGTAAGGATATACATACTGTATACACTACCAATATATAGTCTGTAAGGATATACATACTGTATACACTACCAATATATAGTCTGTAAGGATATCCATACTGTATACACTACCAATATATAGTCTGTAAGGATATGCATACAATATCATGCACAGTATACACTACCAATATATAGTCTGTAAGGATATCCATACTGTATACACTACCAATATATAGTCTGTAAGGATATCCATACAATATCATTCACTGTATACACTAACAATATATAGTCTGTAATGATATCCATACACTATTATTCACTGTATACACTACCAATATATAGTCTGTAAGGATATCCATACTGTATACACTACCAATATACAGTCTGTAAGGATATCCATACAATATCATGCACTGTATACACTACCAATATATAGTCTGTAAGGATATCCATACTGTATACACTACCAATATATAGTCTGTAAGGATATCCATACTGTATACACTACCAATATATAGTCTGTAAGGATATACATACTGTATACACTACCAATATATAGTCTGTAAGGATATCCATACTGTATACACTACCAATATGTAGTCTGTAAGGATATCCATACTGTATACACTACCAATATATAGTCTGTAAGGATATCCATACTGTATACACTACCAATATATAGTCTGTAAGGATATCCATACTGTATACACTACCAATATATAGTCTGTAAGGATATACATACAATATCATGCACTGTATACACTACCAATATATAGTCTGTAAGGATATACACACAATATCATTCACTGTATACACTACCAATATATAGTCTGTAAGGATATACATACAATATCATTCACTGTATACACTACCAATATATAGTCTGTAAGGATATACATACAATATCATTCACTGTATACACTACCAATATATAGTCTGTAAGGATATCCATACTGTATACACTACCAATATATAGTCTGTAAGGATATACATACAATATCATTCACTGTATACACTACCAATATATAGTCTGTAAGGATATACATACTGTATACACTACCAATATATAGTCTGTAAGGATATCCATACAATATCATTCACTGTATACACTACCAATATATAGTCTGTAAGGATATACATACTGTATACACTACCAATATATAGTCTGTAAGGATATACATACAATATCATTCACTGTATACACTACCAATATATAGTCTGTAAGGATATACATACTGTATACACTACCAATATATAGTCTGTAAGGATATACATACTGTATACACTACCAATATATAGTCTGTAAGGATATCCATACAATATCATTCACTGTATACACTACCAATATATAGTCTGTAAGGATATACATACAATATCATTCACTGTATACACTACCAATATATAGTCTCTAAGGATATCCATACAATATCATTCACTGTATACACTACCAATATATAGTCTGTAAGGATATACATACTGTATACACTACCAATATATAGTCTGTAAGGATATCCATAACGTATACACTACCAATATATAGTCTGTAAGGATATACATACTGTATACACTAACAATATATAGTCTGTAAGGATATACATACTGTATACACTACCAATATATAGTCTGTAAGGATATCCATACAATATCATGCAGTGTATACACTACCAATATATAGTCTGTAAGGATATAAATACTGTATACACTACCAATATATAGTCTGTAAGGATATACATACTGTCTACACTATCAATATTTAGTCTGTAAGGATATACATACTGTATACACTACCAATATATAGTCTGTAAGGATATACATACTGTATACACTACCAATATATAGTCTGTAAGGATATCCATACTGTATACACTACCAATATATAGTCTGTAAGGATATGCATACAATATCATGCACTGTATACACTACCAATATATAGTCTGTAAGGATATCCATACTGTATACACTACCAATATAAAGTCTGTAAGGATATCCATACAATATCATTCACTGTATACACTAACAATATATAGTCTGTAATGATATCCATACAATATTATTCACTGTATACACTACCAATATATAGTCTGTAAGGATATCCATACTGTATACACTACCAATATACAGTCTGTAAGGATATCCATACAATATCATGCACTGTATACACTACCAATATATAGTCTGTAAGGATATCCATACTGTATACACTACCAATATATAGTCTGTAAGGATATCCATACTGTATACACTACCAATATATAGTCTGTAAGGATATCCATACTGTATACACTACCAATATATAGTCTGTAAGGATATTCATACAATATCATGCACTGTATGCACTACCAATATATAGTCTGTAAGGATATCCATACTGTATACACTACCAATATATAGTCTGTAAGGATATCCATACTGTATACACTACCAATATATAGTCTGTAAGGATATCCATACTGTATACACTACCAATATATAGTCTGTAAGGATATCCATACTGTATACACTACCAATATATAGTCTGTAAGGATATTCATACAATATCATGCACTGTATGCACTACCAATATATAGTCTGTAAGGATATCCATATTGTATACACTACCAATATATAGTCTGTAAGGATATCCATACAATATCATTCACTGTATACATTACCAATATATAGTCTGTAAGGATATACATACAATATCATTCACTGTATACACTACCAATATACAGTCTGTAAGGATATCCATACAATATCATGCACTGTATACACTACCAATATATAGTCTGTAAGGATATCCATACTGTATACACTACCAATATATAGTCTGTAAGGATATCCATACTGTATACACTACCAATATATAGTCTGTAAGGATATACATACTGTATACACTACCAATATATAGTCTGTAAGGATATCCATACTGTATACACTACCAATATGTAGTCTGTAAGGATATCCATACTGTATACACTACCAATATATAGTCTGTAAGGATATCCATACTGTATACACTACCAATATATAGTCTGTAAGGATATCCATACTGTATACACTACCAATATATAGTCTGTAAGGATATACATACAATATCATGCACTGTATACACTACCAATATATAGTCTGTAAGGATATACACACAATATCATTCACTGTATACACTACCAATATATAGTCTGTAAGGATATACATACAATATCATTCACTGTATACACTACCAATATATAGTCTGTAAGGATATACATACAATATCATTCACTGTATACACTGCCAATATATAGTCTGTAAGGATATCCATACTGTATACACTACCAATATATAGTCTGTAAGGATATACATACAATATCATTCACTGTATACACTACCAATATATAGTCTGTAAGGATATACATACTGTATACACTACCAATATATAGTCTGTAAGGATATCCATACAATATCATTCACTGTATACACTACCAATATATAGTCTGTAAGGATATACATACTGTATACACTACCAATATATAGTCTGTAAGGATATACATACAATATCATTCACTGTATACACTACCAATATATAGTCTGTAAGGATATACATACTGTATACACTACCAATATATAGTCTGTAAGGATATACATACTGTATACACTACCAATATATAGTCTGTAAGGATATCCATACAATATCATTCACTGTATACACTACCAATATATAGTCTGTAAGGATATACATACAATATCATTCACTGTATACACTACCAATATATAGTCTCTAAGGATATCCATACAATATCATTCACTGTATACACTACCAATATATAGTCTGTAAGGATATACATACTGTATACACTACCAATATATAGTCTGTAAGGATATCCATAACGTATACACTACCAATATATAGTCTGTAAGGATATACATACTGTATACACTAACAATATATAGTCTGTAAGGATATACATACTGTATACACTACCAATATATAGTCTGTAAGGATATCCATACAATATCATGCAGTGTATACACTACCAATATATAGTCTGTAAGGATATAAATACTGTATACACTACCAATATATAGTCTGTAAGGATATACATACTGTCTACACTACCAATATATAGTCTGTAAGGATATACATACTGTATACACTACCAATATATAGTCTGTAAGGATATACATACTGTATACACTACCAATATATAGTCTGTAAGGATATCCATACTGTATACACTACCAATATATAGTCTGTAAGGATATGCATACAATATCATGCACTGTATACACTACCAATATATAGTCTGTAAGGATATCCATACTGTATACACTACCAATATATAGTCTGTAAGGATATCCATACAATATCATTCACTGTATACACTAACAATATATAGTCTGTAATGATATCCATACAATATTATTCACTGTATACACTACCAATATATAGTCTGTAAGGATATCCATACTGTATACACTACCAATATACAGTCTGTAAGGATATCCATACAATATCATGCACTGTATACACTACCAATATATAGTCTGTAAGGATATCCATACTGTATACACTACCAATATATAGTCTGTAAGGATATCCATACTGTATACACTACCAATATATAGTCTGTAAGGATATCCATACTGTATACACTACCAATATATAGTCTGTAAGGATATTCATACAATATCATGCACTGTATGCACTACCAATATATAGTCTGTAAGGATATCCATACTGTATACACTACCAATATATAGTCTGTAAGGATATCCATACTGTATACACTACCAATATATAGTCTGTAAGGATATCCATACTGTATACACTACCAATATATAGTCTGTAAGGATATCCATACTGTATACACTACCAATATATAGTCTGTAAGGATATTCATACAATATCATGCACTGTATGCACTACCAATATATAGTCTGTAAGGATATCCATATTGTATACACTACCAATATATAGTCTGTAAGGATATCCATACAATATCATTCACTGTATACATTACCAATATATAGTCTGTAAGGATATACATACAATATCATTCACTGTATACACTACCAATATATAGTCTGTAAGGATATCCATACAATATCATTCACTGTATACACTACCAATATATAGTCTGTAAGGATATACATACTGTATACACTACCAATATATAGTCTGTAAGGATATACATACTGTATACACTACCAATATATAGTCTGTAAGGATATACACACAATATTTTTCACTGTATACACTACCAATATATAGTCTGTAAGGATATACATACTGTATACACTACCAATATATAGTCTGTAAGGATATACATACTGTATACACTACCAATATATAGTCTGTAAGGATATCCATACAATATCATTCACTGTATACACTACCAATATATAGTCTGTAAGGATATACATACTGTATACACTACCAATATATAGTCTGTAAGGATATCCATACTGTATACACTACCAATATATAGTCTGTAAGGATATCCATACTGTATACACTACCAATATATAGTCTGTAAGGATATCCATACAATATCATGCACTGTATACACTACCAATATATAGTCTGTAAGGATATCCATACTGTATACACTACCAATATATAGTCTGTAAGGATATCCATACAATATAATTCACTGTATACACTACCAATATATAGTCTGTAAGGATATCCATACTGTATACACTACCAATATATAGTCTGTAAGGATATCCATACAATATCATTCACTGTATACACTACCAATATATAGTCTGTAAGGATATACATACTGTATACACTACCAATATATAGTCTGTAAGGATATCCATACTGTATACACTACCAATATATAGTCTGTAAGGATATCCATACTGTATACACTACCAATATATAGTCTGTAAGGATATCCATACTGTATACACTACCAATATATAGTCTGTAAGGATATCCATACTGTATACACTACCAATATATAGTCTGTAAGGATATACATACAATATCATGCACTGTATACACTACCAATATATAGTCTGTAAGGATATACACACAATATCATTCACTGTATACACTACCAATATATAGTCTGTAAGGATATGCATACAATATCATTCACTGTATACACTACCAATATATAGTCTGTAAGGATATACATACAATATCGTTCACTGTATACACTACCAATATATAGTCTGTAAGGATATCCATACTGTATACACTACCAATATATAGTCTGTAAGGATATCCATACTGTATACACTACCAATATATAGTCTGTAAGGATATCCATACTGTATACACTACCAATATATAGTCTGTAAGGATATCCATACTGTATACACTACCAATATATAGTCTGTAAGGATATCCATACAATATCATTCACTGTATACACTACCAATATATAGTCTGTAAGGATATACATACTGTATACACTACCAATATATAGTCTGTAAGGATATACATACAATATCATTCACTGTATACACTACCAATATATAGTCTGTAAGGATATACATACTGTATACACTACCAATATATAGTCTGTAAGGATATACATACTGTATACACTACCAATATATAGTCTGTAAGGATATACATACTGTATACACTACCAATATATAGTCTGTAAGGATATCCATACAATATCATGCACTGTATACACTACCAATATATAGTCTGTAAGGATATACATACTGTATACACTACCAATATATAGTCTGTAAGGATATCCATACTGTATACACTACCAATATATAGTCTGTAAGGATATCCATACTGTATACACTACCAATATATAGTCTGTAAGGATATCCATACTGTATACACTACCAATATATAGTCTGTAAGGATATCCATACTGTATACACTACCAATATATAGTCTGTAAGGATATACATACAATATCATTCACTGTATACACTACCAATATATAGTCTGTAAGGATATACATACAATATCATTCACTGTATACACTACCAATATATAGTCTGTAAGGATATCCATACTGTATACACTACCAATATATAGTCTGTAAGGATATACATACAATATCATTCACTGTATACACTACCAATATATAGTCTGTAAGGATATACATACTGTATACACTACCAATATATAGTCTGTAAGGATATCCATACAATATCATTCACTGTATACACTACCAATATATAGTCTGTAAGGATATCCATACTGTATACACTACCAATATATAGTCTGTAAGGATATCCATACAATATCATGCACTGTATACACTACCAATATATAGTCTGTAAGGATATCCATACTGTATACACTACCAATATATAGTCTGTAAGGATATCCATACAATATCATTCACTGTATACACTACCAATATATAGTCTGTAAGGATATACATACTGTATACACTACCAATATATAGTCTGTAAGGATATCCATACTGTATACACTACCAATATGTAGTCTGTAAGGATATCCATACTGTATACACTACCAATATATAGTCTGTAAGGATATCCATACTGTATACACTACCAATATATAGTCTGTAAGGATATCCATACTGTATACACTACCAATATATAGTCTGTAAGGATATACATACAATATCATGCACTGTATACACTACCAATATATAGTCTGTAAGGATATAGACACAATATCATTCACTGTATACACTACCAATATATAGTCTGTAAGGATATACATACAATATCATTCACTGTATACACTACCAATATATAGTCTGTAAGGATATACATACAATATCATTCACTGTATACACTACCAATATATAGTCTGTAAGGATATCCATACTGTATACACTACCAATATATAGTCTGTAAGGATATACATACAATATCATTCACTGTATACACTACCAATATATAGTCTGTAAGGATATACATACTGTATACACTACCAATATATAGTCTGTAAGGATATCCATACAATATCATTCACTGTATACACTACCAATATATAGTCTGTAAGGATATACATACTGTATACACTACCAATATATAGTCTGTAAGGATATACATACAATATCATTCACTGTATACACTACCAATATATAGTCTGTAAGGATATACATACTGTATACACTACCAATATATAGTCTGTAAGGATATACATACTGTATACACTACCAATATATAGTCTGTAAGGATATCCATACAATATCATTCACTGTATACACTACCAATATATAGTCTGTAAGGATATACATACAATGTCATTCACTGTATACACTACCAATATATAGTCTCTAAGGATATCCATACAATATCATTCACTGTATACACTACCAATATATAGTCTGTAAGGATATACATACTGTATACACTACCAATATATAGTCTGTAAGGATATCCATAACGTATACACTACCAATATATAGTCTGTAAGGATATACATACTGTATACACTACCAATATATAGTCTGTAAGGATATACATACTGTATACACTACCAATATATAGTCTGTAAGGATATCCATAACGTATACACTACCAATATATAGTCTGTAAGGATATACATACTGTATACACTAACAATATATAGTCTGTAAGGATATACATACTGTATACACTACCAATATATAGTCTGTAAGGATATCCATACAATATCATGCACTGTATACACTACCAATATATAGTCTGTAAGGATATAAATACTGTATACACTACCAATATATAGTCTGTAAGGATATACATACTGTCTACACTACCAATATATAGTCTGTAAGGATATACATACTGTATACACTACCAATATATAGTCTGTAAGGATATACATACTGTATACACTACCAATATATAGTCTGTAAGGATATCCATACTGTATACACTACCAATATATAGTCTGTAAGGATATGCATACAATATCATGCACTGTATACACTACCAATATATAGTCTGTAAGGATATCCATACTGTATACACTACCAATATATAGTCTGTAAGGATATCCATACAATATCATTCACTGTATACACTAACAATATATAGTCTGTAATGATATCCATACAATATTATTCACTGTATACACTACCAATATATAGTCTGTAAGGATATCCATACTGTATACACTACCAATATACAGTCTGTAAGGATATCCATACAATATCATGCACTGTATACACTACCAATATATAGTCTGTAAGGATATCCATACTGTATACACTACCAATATATAGTCTGTAAGGATATCCATACTGTATACACTACCAATAGATAGTCTGTAAGGATATTCATACAATATCATGCACTGTATGCACTACCAATATATAGTCTGTAAGGATATCCATGTTGTATACACTACCAATATATAGTCTGTAAGGATATCCATACAATATCATTCACTGTATACATTACCAATATATAGTCTGTAAGGATATACATACAATATCATTCACTGTATACACTACCAATATATAGTCTGTAAGGATATCCATACAATATCATTCACTGTATACACTACCAATATATAGTCTGTAAGGATATACATACTGTATACACTACCAATATATAGTCTGTAAGGATATACATACTGTATACACTACCAATATATAGTTTGTAAGGATATACATACAATATCATTCACTGTATACACTACCAATATATAGTCTGTAAGGATATACATACTGTATACACTACCAATATATAGTCTGTAAGGATATACATACTGTATACACTACCAATATATAGTCTGTAAGGATATCCATACAATATCATTCACTGTATACACTACCAATATATAGTCTGTAAGGATATACATACTGTATACACTACCAATATATAGTCTGTAAGGATATACATACAATATCATTCACTGTATACACTACCAATATATAGTCTGTAAGGATATACATACTGTATACACTACCAATATATAGTCTGTAAGGATATACATACTGTATACACTACCAATATATAGTCTGTAAGGATATCCATACTGTATACACTACCAATATATAGTCTGTAAGGATATCCATACTGTATACACTACCAATATATAGTCTGTAAGGAAATCCATACAATATCATTCACTGTATACACTACCAATATATAGTCTGTAAGGATATCCATACTGTATACACTACCAATATATAGTCTGTAAGGATATCCATACAATATCATTCACTGTATACACTACCAATATATAGTCTGTAAGGATATACATACTGTATACACTACCAATATATAGTCTGTAAGGATATCCATACTGTATACACTACCAATATATAGTCTGTAAGGATATCCATACTGTATACACTACCAATATATAGTCTGTAAGGATATCCATACTGTATACACTACCAATATATAGTCTGTAAGGATATCCATACTGTATACACTACCAATATATAGTCTGTAAGGATATACATACAATATCATGCACTGTATACACTACCAATATATAGTCTGTAAGGATATACACACAATATCATTCACTGTATACACTACCAATATATAGTCTGTAAGGAGATGCATACAATATCATTCACTGTATACACTACCAATATATAGTCTGTAAGGATATACATACAATATCGTTCACTGTATACACTACCAATATATAGTCTGTAAGGATATCCATACTGTATACACTACCAATATATAGTCTGTAAGGATATACATACTGTATACACTACCAATATATAGTCTGTAAGGATATCCATACTGTATACACTACCAATATATAGTCTGTAAGGATATCCATACTGTATACTCTACCAATATATAGTCTGTAAGGATATCCATACTGTATACACTACCAATATATAGTCTGTAAGGATATCCATACTGTATACACTACCAATATATAGTCTGTAAGGATATACATACAATATCATTCACTGTATACACTACCAATATATAGTCTGTAAGGATATACATACTGTATACACTACCAATATATAGTCTGTAAGGATATCCATACAATATCATTCACTGTATACACTACCAATATATAGTCTGTAAGGATATACATACTGTATACACTACCAATATATAGTCTGTAAGGATATACATACAATATCATTCACTGTATACACTACCAATATATAGTCTGTAAGGATATACATACTGTATACACTACCAATATATAGTCTGTAAGGATATACATACTGTATACACTACCAATATATAGTCTGTAAGGATATACATACTGTATACACTACCAATATATAGTCTGTAAGGATATCCATACAATATCATGCACTGTATACACTACCAATATATAGTCTGTAAGGATATACATACTGTATACACTACCAATATATAGTCTGTAAGGATATACATACTGTATACACTACCAATATATAGTCTGTAAGGATATCCATACAATATAATTCACTGTATACACTACCAATATATAGTCTGTAAGGATATACATACTGTATACACTACCAATATATAGTCTGTAAGGATATCCATACAATATCAATACATTTTAATGGACGATAAAGTATTATTTTATATTATTTTATGGCCTGAGAGAATACAGCACTTCCCTTTTGTTGGTCATAAAACCAGTGGAGCTCTATGTTCTGTTCCTCTCCCATCATTCACACATGAACAGCACCTGAAGGTGGGATTATTTGGCAGCACCACGAACACCACTCCAGTCCAGCGGTGATCCTTCATACCTACAGCACCACGAACACCACTCCAGTCCAGTGGTGATCCTTCATACCTACAGCACCACGAACACCACTCCAGTCCAGTGGTGATCCTTCATACCTACAGCACCACAAACACCACTCCAGTCCAGTGGTGAACCTTCATACCTACAGCACCACGAACACCACTCCAGTCCAGCGGTGATCCTTCATACCTACAGCACCACGAACACCACTCCAGTCCAGTGGTGATCCTTCATACCTACAGCACCACGAACACCACTCCAGTCCAGTGGTGATCCTTCATACCTACAGCACCACGAACACCACTCCAGTCCAGTGGTGATCCTTCATACCTATAGCACCACGGACACCACTCCAGTCCAGTGGTGAACCTTCATACCTACAGCACCACGAACACCACTCCAGTCCAGCGGTGATCCTTCATACCTACAGCACCACGAACACCACTCCAGTCCAGTGGTGATCCTTCATACCTACAGCACCACGAACACCACTCCAGTCCAGTGGTGATCCTTCATACCTACAGCACCACGAACACCACTCCAGTCCAGTGGTGATCCTTCATACCTACAGCACCACAAACACCACTCCAGTCCAGTGGTGATCCTTCATACCTACAGCACCACGAACACCACTCCAGTCCAGTGGTGATCCTTCATACCTACAGCACCACGAACACCACTCCAGTCCAGTGGTGAACCTTCATACCTAAAGCACCACGAACACCACTCCAGCGGTGATCCTTCATACCTACAGCACCACGAACACCACTCCAGTCCAGTGGTGATCCTTCATACCTACAGCACCACGAACACCACTCCAGTCCAGTGGTGATCCTTCATACCTATAGCACCACGAACACCACTCCAGTCCAGTGGTGATCCTTCATACCTACAGCACCACGAACACCACTCCAGTCCAGTGGTGATCCTTCATACCTACAGCACCACGAACACCACTCCAGTCCAGTGGTGATCCTTCATACCTACAGCACCACGAACACCACTCCAGTCCAGTGGTGATCCTTCATACCTACAGCACCACGAACACCACTCCAGTCCAGTGGTGATCCTTCATACCTACAGCACCACGAACACCACTCCAGTCCAGTGGTGATCCTTCATACCTACAGCACCACGAACACCACTCCAGTCCAGTGGTGATCATTCATACCTACAGCACCACGAACACCACTCCAGTCCAGTGGTGATCCTTCATACCTACAGCACCACGAACACCACTCCAGTCCAGTGGTGATCCTTCATACCTACAGCACCACGAACACCACTCCAGTCCAGTGGTGATCCTTCATACCTACAGCACCACGGACACCACTCCAGTCCAGTGGTGAACCTTCATACCTACAGCACCACGAACACCACTCCAGTCCAGTGGTGATCATTCATACCTATAGCACCACGAACACCACTCCAGTCCAGTGGTGATCATTCATACCTACAGCACCACGAACACCACTCCAGTCCAGTGGTGATCCTTCATACCTACAGCACCACGAACACCACTCCAGTCCAGTGGTGATCATTCATACCTATAGCACCACGAACACCACTCCAGTCCAGTGGTGATCCTTCATACCTACAGCACCACGAACACCACTCCAGTCCAGTGGTGATCCTTCATACCTATAGCACCACGAACACCACTCCAGTCCAGTGGTGATCATTCATACCTATAGCACCACGAACACCACTCCAGTCCAGTGGTGATCCTTCATACCTACAGCACCACGAACACCACTCCAGTCCAGTGGTGATCCTTCATACCTACAGCACCACGAACACCACTCCAGTCCAGTGGTGATCCTTCATACCTACAGCACCACGAACACCACTCCAGTCCATTGGTGATCCTTCATACCTACAGCACCACGTTCACCACTCCAGTCCAGTGGTGATCCTTCATACCTACAGCACCACGAACACCACTCCAGTCCAGTGGTGATCATTCATACCTATAGCACCACGGACACCACTCCAGTCCAGTGGTGATCCTTCATACCTACAGCACCACGAACACCACTCCAGTCCAGTGGTGATCCTTCATACCTACAGCACCACGAACACCACTCCAGTCCAGTGGTGATCCTTCATACCTACAGCACCACAAACACCACTCCAGTCCAGTGGTGAACCTTCATACCTACAGCACCACGAACACCACTCCAGTCCAGCGGTGATCCTTCATACCTATAGCACCACGAACACCACTCCAGTCCAGTGGTGATCCTTCATACCTACAGCACCACGAACACCACTCCAGTCCAGTGGTGATCCTTCATACCTACAGCACCACGAACACCACTCCAGTCCAGTGGTGATCCTTCATACCTACAGCACCACGAACACCACTCCAGTCCAGTGGTGATCATTCATACCTATAGCACCACGAACACCACTCCAGTCCAGTGGTGATCCTTCATACCTACAGCACCACGAACACCACTCCAGTCCAGTGGTGATCCTTCATACCTATAGCACCACGAACATCACTCCAGTCCAGTGGTGATCATTCATACCTATAGCACCACGAACACCACTCCAGTCCAGTGGTGATCCTTCATACCTACAGCACCACGAACACCACTCCAGTCCAGTGGTGATCCTTCATACCTACAGCACCACGAACACCACTCCAGTCCAGTGGTGATCCTTCATACCTACAGCACCACGAACACCACTCCAGTCCAGTGGTGATCCTTCATACCTACAGCACCACGTTCACCACTCCAGTCCAGTGGTGATCCTTCATACCTACAGCACCACGAACACCACTCCAGTCCAGTGGTGATCATTCATACCTATAGCACCACGGACACCACTCCAGTCCAGTGGTGAACCTTTCATACCTACAGCACCACGAACACCACTCCAGTCCAGTGGTGATCCTTCATACCTACAGCACCACGAACACCACTCCAGTCCAGTGGTGATCCTTCATACCTACAGCACCACAAACACCACTCCAGTCCAGTGGTGAACCTTCATACCTACAGCACCACGAACACCACTCCAGTCCAGCGGTGATCCTTCATACCTATAGCACCACGAACACCACTCCAGTCCAGTGGTGATCCTTCATACCTACAGCACCACGAACACCACTCCAGTCCAGTGGTGATCCTTCATACCTACAGCACCACGTTCACCACTCCAGTCCAGTGGTGATCCTTCATACCTACAGCACCACGTTCACCACTCCAGTCCAGTGGTGATCATTCATACCTATAGCACCACGGACACCACTCCAGTCCAGTGGTGAACCTTCATACCTACAGCACCACGAACAGAGGGATGAGGGAAAGAGAGGAGGAGGGGATAGAGGGAAAGAGGGAGGGATTCCCTTTAATTGCAATCATCCTGAGCAGCTCTGTGTGTCGTGCTGGCAGCAGCACTGCAGGGATCCACACTCCACACATACAATTAACACAGGATAGTGGGGGGCACATAATTGGGCCTTCTCCCTCTCTCCAGTCACGCTATCCTACTATGTGTGTATTTGGGTGTGTGTGTCTGCTACAGGGTGTGTGTGGCCACTGGTCCTGATTTTACTCCAAAGCTAAACACATATTCCACGTTCATACTTGGCCCTTAGTTTTCTATTGTCAGTATGTGGTTGTACAGTACATGTGGTGGAGCCTGCCCATCTGAGGGGGGTACAGCTCCATGACAGTTCCATGTTTCTTGGTTGATGCTCGTCATCTGCTTTGCCTGAACCAAAACAGTGTTGTTGTTTTTTGTTCTACGCTGGCTGGGTGATGCGTCCAGCTATTGTCTCAGTATGTTTCCTCTGTCTGTGTCTCAGTGTGTTTCCTCTGTCTGGGTCTCAGTATGTTTCCTCAGTATGTTTCCTCTGTCTGTGTCTCAGTATGTTTCCTCAGTATGTTTCCTCTGTCTGTGTCTCAGTGTGTTTCCTCTGTCTGTGTCTCAGTATGTTTCCTCAGTATGTTTCCTCTGTCTGTGTCTCAGCGTGTTTCCTCTGTCTGTGTCTCAGTATGTTTCCTCAGTATGTTTCCTCTGTCTGTGTCTCATTGTGTTTCCTCTGTCTGTGTCTCAGTGTGTTTCCTCTGTCTGTGTCTCAGTGTGTTTTCTCTGTCTGTGTCTCAGTGTGTTTCCTCTGTCTGTGTCTCAGTGTGTTTCCTCTGTCTGTCTCAGTGTGTTTCCTCTGTCTGTGTCTCAGTGTGTTTCCTCTGTCTGTGTCTCAGTGTGTTTCCTCTGTCTGTGTCTCAGTGTGTTTCCTCTGTCTGTGTCTCAGTGTGTTTCCTCTGTCTGTCTCAGTATGTTTCCTCAGTATGTTTCCTCTGTCTGTGTCAGTATGTTTCCTCTGTCTGTGTCTCAGTGTGTTTCCTCTGTCTGTGTCTCAGTGTGTTTCCTCTGTCTGGGTCTCAGTATGTTTCCTCTGTCTGTGTCTCAGTGTGTTTCCTCTGTCTGGGTCTCAGTATGTTTCCTCTGTCTGTGTCTCAGTATGTTTCCTCAGTATGTTTCCTCTGTCTGTGTCTCAGTATGTTTCCTCTGTCTGTGTCTCAGTGTGTTTCCTCTGTCTGGGTCTCAGTGTGTTTCCTCTGTCTGTGTCTCAGTATGTTTCCTCTGTCTGTGTCTCAGTATGTTTCCTCTGTCTGGGTCTCAGTATGTTTCCTCTGTCTGTGTCAGTATGTTTCCTCTGTCTGTGTCTCAGTGTGTTTCCTCTGTCTGTGTCTCAGGGTGTTTCCTCTGTCTGTGTCTCATTGTGTTTCCTCTGTCTGTGTCTCATTGTGTTTCCTCTGTCTGTGTCTCAGTGTGTTTCCTCTGTCTGGGTCTCAGTATGCTTCCTCAGTATGTTTCCTCTGTCTGTGTCTCAGTATGTTTCCTCTGTCTGTGTCTCAGGGTGTTTCCTCTGTCTGTGTCTCATTGTGTTTCCTCTGTCTGTGTCTCATTGTGTTTCCTCTGTCTGTGTCTCAGTGTGTTTCCTCTGTCTGTGTCTCAGTGTGTTTCCTCTGTCTGTGTGTCATTGTGCTTCCTCTGTCTGTGTCTCAGTGTGTTTCCTCTGTCTGGGTCTCAGTATGTTTCCTCTGTCTGTGTCTCAGTATGTTTCCTCTGTCTGTGTCTCAGTGTGTTTCCTCTGTCTGTGTCTCAGCATGTTTCCTCTGTCTGTGTCTCAGTATGTTTCCTCTGTCTGTGTCTCAGGGTGTTTCCTCTGTCTGTGTCTCATTGTGTTTCCTCTGTCTGTGTCTCAGTGTGTTTCATCTGTCTGTGTCTCAGTGTGTTTCCTCTGTCTGTGTCTCAGTATGTTTCCTCTGTCTGTGTCTCAGGGTGTTTCCTCTGTCTGTGTCTCAGTATGTTTCCTCTGTCTGTGTCTCAGTATGTTTCCTCAGTATGTTTCCTCTGTCTGTCTCAGTATGTTTCCTCTGTCTGGGTCTCAGTATGTTTCCTCAGTATGTTTCCTCTGTCTGTCTCAGTATGTTTCCTCTGTCTGTGTCTCAGTGTGTTTCCTCTGTCTGTGTCTCAGTGTGTTTTCTCTGTCTGTGTCTCAGTGTGTTTCCTCTGTCTGTGTCTCAGTGTGTTTCCTCTGTCTGTGTCTCATTGTGTTTCCTCTGTCTGTGTCTCAGTGTGTTTCCTATGTCTGGGTCTCAGTATGTTTCCTCAGTATGTTTCCTCTGTCTGTTTCAGTATGTTTCCTCAGTATGTTTCCTCTGTCTGTGTCAGTATGTTTCCTCTGTCTGTGTCTCAGTGTTGGCAGGGTGTTGTCTCAGGGTTAATTAAGACACACAGCTCATCTCTACCTGATGAGGGTCAGAACACAGAGGCAGCTCTGCATCACATTAATCTAACCCCAATTTATGCTGACACACACACACACACACAAACACACACACACACACACACACACACACACACACACACACACACACACACACACACACACACACACACACACACACACACACACACACACACACACACACACACACACACACACACACACACACACAGAGCTGCATCACATGAATCCTCAATGTATGTTGTCTTGACTCCTGCTGATAGATACCACACTCATCTGCATCCAAAATCACACAGGCACACATATAGTACACACACTCCTGTTCACACACACTTACACACATGCAAGCACACATGCAAGCACACATGCACACTTAAGTACACACGTGCACACACACATTTTAGCTGCCTGCTCCGTCATCCAGTGGTGATGATGATCCTGCTGTTTTGACTTCCTGTTTCTGATTCATCCTTCCGTCTCTCTGAAAACATACACACATGCGCGCGCACACACCGACACACGTACTACTGGGCTGCTACTCCGGGCCACTACTCCGGGCCACTACTCCGGGCTACTACTCCGGGCTACTACTCCGGGCCACTACTCCGGGCTACTACTCCGGGCCACTACTCCGGGCCACTACTCCGGGCCACTACTCCGGGCCGCTACTCCGGGCCTCTACTCCGGGCCGCTACTTTGGGCCTCTACTCGGGCCTCTACTCCGGGCCGCTACTCCGGGCCTCTACTCCGGGCCGCTACTTTGGGCCTCTACTCGGGCCTCTACTCCGGGCCGCTACTTCGGGCCGCTACTCGGGCCGCTACTCCGGGCCGCTACTTCGGGCCTCTACTCCGGGCAACTACTCCGGGCCGCTACTCCAGGCCGCTACTCCAGGCAACTACTCCGGGCCGCTACTCCGGGCAACTACTCCGGGCCACTACTCCGGGCCACTACTCCGGGCCGCTACTCCGGGCCTCTACTCCGGGCCACTACTCCGGGCCGCTACTCCGGGCAACTACTCCGGGCCGCTACTCCGGGCCGCTACTCCGGGCCGCTACTTTGGGCCTCTACTCCGGGCAGCTACTCCGGGCCGCTACTCCGGGCCGCTACTTCGGGCCTCTACTCCGGGCAGCTACTCCGGGCCGCTACTCCGGGCCGCTACCAAATCCCTTACCTACTCCCTTACCTACTACTCTCACCAACTGCTGCCAGACCCCATACACACTACCCTCCACCTACACACTATCCTACACACTACCCTCCACCTGCACACTATCCTACACACTACCCTCCACCTACACACTATCCTAGACACCACCCTCCACCTACACACTATCCTAGACACCACCCTCCACCTACACACTATCCTACACACTACCCTTCACCTACACCTAAAATACTGTTGGGTTGTATCAGATGATTAATAGTGGCTTGGTGTGTGCAAGTCATTGGCCACACAAATACATCTGGGCCAAACTTATTATTATATGAACCGTCCACACAAATACATCTGGGCCCAACTTATTATTATATGAACCGTTCACACAAATACATCTGGGCCCAACTTATTATTATATGAACCGTCCACACAAATACATCTGGGCCCAACTTATTATTATATGAACCGTCCACACAAATACATCTGGGCCCAACTTATTATTATATGAACCGTTCACACAAATACATCTGGGCCCAACTTATTATTATATGAACCGTCCACACAAATACATCTGGGCCCAACTTATTATTATATGAACCGTTCACACAAATACATCTGGGCCCAACTTATTATTATATGAACCGTCCACACAAATACATCTGGGCCCAAATTATTATTATATGAACCGTTCACACAAATACATCTGGGCCCAAATTATTATTATATGAACCGTTCACACAAATACATCTGGGCCCAAATTATTATTATATGAACCGTTCACACAAAGTTACAGTTAAGATTGGAAGCATTTTAAAAATGAAGGATATTACCTCTTTAAAAACAAGTGAGTGCTTTAGTCTGAATGAATGGTCTCCCTCGCTGGGTTTGCACCACCCCTCCCTCGTTTCCCTCCCTCTCACTCCCGAAAGGTTAACGGTGAGAGGCCCTCCTGGAGACGCACAAGTCACCTCCTTTAATTGCCTTTTCTCATCCTTCCTGTTCTCCACTGGGGTCAGCTCTGTCCACTGCAGGACCAGACAGAGGGATCTTTCTGCAGCATACACAGACACGTCACTGAGGCACTCAGGCTGAACTGAGAACCGGAGGCAAGGATGGTAGGGGCATGGGAGGGGGCAGGGGAGGTGTGTGTGTGTGTGTGTGTGTGTGTGTGTGTGTGTGTATGTGTGTGTGTGTGTGTGTGTGTGTGTGTGTGTGTGTGTGTGTGTGTGTGTGTGTGTGTGTGTGTGTGTGTGTGTGGCACTTCAATTGTCTGCACTTACACACACAGTATCTCATTAGAAGCAGAGGGGTGCTGTAGTGTACCTATGTTGGCTAATTGAGCTGCAGTGGTCACCAGGCCTCAGTACCGCCCTCATCCATGAAACAGCTGACACCAGCACTGCAATGCTCACTATTTCTTATAGAGATGACGATATTAGCTGGGAGATCTAACCTGGATAGAAACTTCAGAAACCATGTAGAAAATTCCCCATATTTCTCATTTCTGGTATTGAAAAGTGGCTACAGTTTTACTATGAGAGTGTGCGTGGTAGAACATCATTAGAAGTTTGATTTGTAGAAACGCTGTATCTGAACAAGTTATCAGGTTGACCTTGAAACATGCAATTCTATGAACTGATGAAAGGAAATGGTTTCATGCTTTTCAAATGAGAGGTTTTCATCTGTAGGCTACTCTGTTCTGCCATGCGACTAATAATGAATAAACTGAATATTGAATACAAATGAAATGGTGAATAAATGTAACATCTTTCCAGAGAATGATCCAAGATGTGTCACATGCACAAGTACAGTCAAATGCCTTTCTTGCAAGCTCCAATCCTAACATTTTAAAATATATATTTTTCTACCTTTTACCTTTTTTACCTTTATTTAACTAGGGAAGTCAGTTAAGAACAAATTCTTATAACCTCTTAGACATTGTAAAGACAATTTGAAAATGACCATTCTAAACTTCTAAAAGTGACATAAAAGTGTCATAATGACCTCTTCCTAACACCAGCTCAATGATTCTCTGGTGTGGATTGTCAGCAGAAGACTGTGATGTGATATGAGCTCTACACGTTGCTAGCATTAGCCTGGCTGTGTGGCTGAACCATAGAATCAGGAGTAGAATGAACATCCCCATCGAAAGCAGTGCTCCGTAGACTGATGGACTGTCTGTTCTACTCATTCTACTTCTAGGAGGCCATTTGAGTCAGAGCTCTGGGTGTGAGAGGATATCATTAGGAACTGACAGCAGAACAGATGAGTTGTGTTATCTCACTCTCACATCTAAAACGCTATGGCTGAGGGAGATGGATAGAAAGAGAGAGAGCCAGAGCGAGCGTGAGATAGAAAGATGGAAAGAAGAGAGTGAGATGGAGGTAATGGAGAAGGGGGGGGGTAGAGACAGAGAAAAGAGATTTGAGAAAAGGCTCATTCCCATCTGACAGGTAGAGATTGGGCATGAAGGTGTCTACCGTCTTTAATTCATTCTGTTTGGGGAGGACTGGTCTGGGTTCAGAGTGCCATTGGAAAAGCAGCATGTTATTAAAGTAACTTCCCAAATAACATGCCAAAGGAAAATATTACTATATAAAATCATGAGCATATATTTTTTGAAGGTGCTTCCTGGCTGGATACACGTATGTGCAGTAATTCACAGAATGGCAGGTGTTGTGCTGGATCAGTATACAGTATATAGGTTGGCCACACAGAAATATGGCTGACCTTCTCCAGTAGGAGTGGACAGCATTAGGCTGTGTGTCCCTAAGCAGAGCCCTTCCTTACCATGTCACCACTGCTGCTGGCTGCAAACCCTCGGACCTTCTTACCCAGACCTCACGGAGGGGACTTTTAATCCACTTTACAAGGTTCTGGGTTTCACTAGTGCCCCATTATAAATGAATATCATATATAATACAGTGTAGTAGTGTAATGATATTCTGCTCTGGAGCACAGCTCCGGCCAGTCAGCCATTTCCTTCTCCTCCGCCCACTGACTAGGCACCATGGCACAGAGGAGAGGAAGCTGTGGAACAGCTATGAATACAGGTGGGACAACCAGGTGGGGATGTTGTGTATGTGTGTGTCTCAACATAATTACAGATAATACGTCCAGAAGAGACACATTTGGAGTTCCTTGCTGCCATTGAGCTGCAGAACTACAAGGAATGATTTGTAGGTCATCATATGGAATCTGTTAACCATGTACAGAGTTTAGAGATCACTACATTGGCGTGGGTTTTGAATTACACACACTTCACAATCAAATCTAAGAACGTTTTAGTTGGACCACCATTTTGTTCTCTTCTCTGTTCTGTTACTACCACAGGACTGCAACATACCAAGGTGTGGATTTATGGAACATTAAAGTCCTCTTTTAATATAAAGCACATGTATGGAACTGTTGGACAGCAAGCTACAGTAGACTCTATGATTCAGGATTGTTCTTTTTCCTTCTTTTACAGTAAGGAGCGAGGCGTGAATTAAAGGCATGGTGAAAGTTTGCAGCTTTACAGAAAGCTCTGAAAATAAACTGCCCAAATGGATCTTGCGGTTTTAAAATGAGAGAGAAGTGATGAAGAAAACGACGTGCCCTGTGATTCTGGCCTTTTGACTCTGGATGTTTGAAATGTTTCTGTTTTGCTGAACTGGAAGGGTGACAACGCAGGTGGGCAACAACGCAGGAGCAACAGTTGCTAAGGAACAGGGTTCTAACGTTTCCACGGTGATCAGAGCGTTATGACCCAAACAGTGCAGGGCTCACTTCTCTCTCCCCCTCTCCCCTGCCTTCTCCTCACCCCTATTACACCCCCTCCTGTCCCCCTCTCCCTCCCCTGGGTGTGCGTTGTGTGTCCAGGTCAACTGGACCAAATCTGTTTGAGCGGCTGCCATCACACGTTCACACACTTGGCCAGAGCTCACTCATACACATGCAAACCCACACATGCTCACACGCTCACGGCAGGAAATTAGTGTTTGTTCGGACAAGGCGCCTCTTCCTGTGCGCTCCCTAAGGGCTCCCTCTGGTCTGGGTTCTCATTGTGTGCGCTTGCTTTTGCCTTCCCCACTCCACAACTTGCTTATTCTCTCTCTATTCTCTTGGATCCCTCTTGCCTATTCCGTCTTTATCCTTTGGACCCTGTCTCATCTCTCTGCTCCCTCTCTCTTCTCTGGTCTCGCTGTCCTCATTCCTCATCCCCTCCCTCCTCCCTCCTCTGTTTTGTTCCCTTCTCTCTCCCAAAGCCAGTGGATGGAGGTGGTCTGTTAGAGGATCTATTTCACTCAGAACTCAGAGACACGTTACAAGGAGCTGTCAGACAGTCAATACAATAGGACTTTGTCTGTGATCACTTTTAATGCTGAATGTCTCATTTGACATTTCCTTGCAAGTGGCCAAACTCAGTCTTTATATGGACGATTTTAAATGGCAGCATATTTATCGAAATCAGGAGAGAATAAACAGTGAAATGGAATGGATTCTGTGTGTGAGATTCAACTGGAGGACTGGAAGAAATCTGAGAGGCTGTGAAGACCAAAGAGATATTGGCCTGCATGTGTGTGTGCATGTTTGTGCATGTGTGTGTAACGACAAAGCCTTGGTCTGTGCTTGCTGTTTGCTTAAGGTGGCATGAGTCGGCGAGACTCAAACAGGAGCCTGTTTTTGCATGACCTGCCAAGCGCCCGACTGACGTTTAGCTCACACACACACACACACGCACACACACACACACACACACACACACACACACACACACACACACACACACACACACACACACACACACACACACACACACACACACACACACACACACACACACACACACGCATCAGCCACATTTTTTCAACACAGCACCAGATCCAGACAGCCATTTTTATTCTTCAGACATAGACCCGTTGAAAGCAGCTACAGTACAGCTGTGAGCAACATTTTTTTATTTCACCTTTATTTAACCAGGTAGACTAGTTGAGAACAAGTTCTCATTTACAACTGTGACCTGGCCAAGATAAAGCAAAGCAGTGCGACACAAACAACACAGAGTTACACATGGAATAAACAAACATACAGTCAATAACACAATAGACAAATCTACATACAGTGTGTGGAAATGAGGTAAGATTAGGGAGGCAAGGCAATAAATAGGCCATAGTGGCGAAATAATTCAAATTTAGCAATTCAACAGTGATAGATGTGCAGAAGATGAATGTGCAGATAGAGATAGTGGGCTGCAGAGGAGCAACAAAAATTAAATAACAATATGGGGATGAGATAGTTGCGTGGGATATTTACAGATGGGCAATGATCTGTAAGCTGCTCTGACAACTGATGTTTAAAGTTAGTGAGGAAGATATGAGTCTCCAGCTTCAGTGATTTTTGCAATTCGTTCCAGTCATTGGCAGCAGAGAACTGGAAGGAAAGGCAGCCAAAGGAGGAATTGACTTTGGGGGTGACCAGTGAAATATACCTGCTCTGACGAGGAGGAGTAGTAAGGATCGGAGGACCAATGTGCAGTGTGGTACGTGTTCATGCTCTTTATTAAAACAATGCAACAAAACAATCAACGACACGTGAAATAACCAACCGAAACAGTTCTGTGTGGAACACACAGACACAGAAAATAAACACCCACCAAACACAAGTGGGAAAAAGCTACCTAATTATGATTCTCAATCAGAGACAACTAACGACACCTGCCTCTGATTGAGAACCATACCAGGCCAAACGCAAAACACAACATAGAAAACAGAACATAGACAACCCACCCAACTCACGCCCTGACCATACTAAACAAAGACATAACAAAAGAACTAAGGTCAGAACGTGACAATGGTGACCAGTGAGCTGAGATAAGGCGGGGCTTTACCTAGCAAAGACTTGTAGGTGACCTGGAGCCAGTGGGTTTGGCGATGAATATGAAGAGAAAGCCAGCCAAAGAGAGCATACAGGTCGCAGTGGTGGGTAGTATATGGGGCATTGGTAACACAACGGATGGTAATGTGATAGACTACATCCAATTTGCTGAGTAGAGTGTGGAGGCTATTTTGTAAATGACGTCGCCAAAGTCAAGGATCGGTAGGATAGTCAGTTTTACGAGGGTATGTTTGGCAGCATGAGTGAAGGATGCTTTGTTGTGAAATAGGAAGCCGATGTTAGATGTAATTTTGGATTGGAGATGCTTAATGTGAGTCTGGAAGGAGAGTTTACAGTCTAACCAGACACCTAGGTATTTGTAGTTGTCCACATATTATAAGTCAGAACCGTCCAGAGTAGTGATGCTAGATAGCTGGGCAGGTGCGGGCAGCGATCGGTTGAGGGTAGCCTAGTGGTTAGAGCGTTGGACTAGTAACCGAAAGGTTGCAAGTTCAAATCCCAAGCTGACAAGGTAAAAATCTGTCGTTCTGCCCCTGAACAAGCAGTTAACCCACTGTTCCTAGGCCGTCATTGAAAATAAGAATTTGTTCTTAACTGACTTGCCTCGTTAAATAAAGGAACATTTAAATAAAAAGAGCATGCATTTAGTTTTACTTGCATTTAAGAGCAGTTGGAGGCCATGGAAGGAGAGTTGTATGGCATTGAAGCTCATCTGGAGGTTTCTTAACACAGTGTCCAAAGATGGACCAGATGTATACAGAATGGTGTCGTCTACGTAGAGGTGGATCAGAGAATCACCAGCAGCAAGAGCGACATCATTGATGTATACAGAGAAAAGAGGGCCTGAGAATTGAATCCTGTGGCATCCCCAGATGTCCGGACAACATTCCCTCCGATTTGACACACTGAACTCTGTCTGCGAGGTAGTTTGTGAACCAGGGGATGGCTGGGAAGGCTGTTGAGTCTGCCGATAAGAATGCGGTGATTGGCAGAGTCAAAAGCCTTGGCCAGGACGATGAATACGGCTGCACAATATTGTCTTTTATTGCTGGCGGTTATGATATCGTTTAGGACCTTGAGCGTGGCTGAGGTGCACCCATGACCAGCTCGGAAACCAGATTGCATAGTGGAGAAGGTATGGTGGGATTCGAAATGGTCGGTGATCTGTTTGTTAACTTGGCATTCGAAGACATTAGAAAGGCAGGGTAGAATAGATATAGGTCTGTCACAGTTTGGGTCTAGAGTGTCTCCCCTTTGAAGAGTGGGATGACCGTGGCAGCTTTTCAATCTTTGGGGATCTCAGACAATATGAAAGAGAGGTTGATCAAGCTAGTAAAAGGGGTTGCAACAATTGCGGCGGATCATTTTAGAAAGAGAGGGTCCAGATTGTCTAGCCCAGCTGATTTGTAGGGGTCCAGATTTTGCAGCTCTTTCAGAACATTAACTATCTGGATTTGGGTGAAGGAGTAATGGGGGAGACTTGGGCGAGTTGCTGTGTGGGTGCAGAGCTGTTGACCGGGGTAGAGGTAGCCAGGTGGAAAGCATGGCCAGCCGTAGAGTAATGCTTATTGAAATTCTCAATTATCGTGGATTTATCGGTGGTGACAGTGTATCGTAGCCTCAGTGCAGTGGGCAGCTGGGAGGAGGTGCTCTTGTTCTCTATGGACTTTACAGTGTCCCAGAACTTTTGGGAGTTTGTGCTACAGGATGCAAATTTCTGTTTGAAAAAGCTAGCCTTGGCTTTTCCTAACTGCCTGTGTATATTGGTTCCTAACTTCCCTCCTCCATGAGGGGAGGGGCTAAGAGAATGGACCAAGATGACCTACGCCTAGGTTTAATCCAGGGCTCACTTGAAAAAGACATGTAAAGCTCAATGTAAGTGATAATGGTGCTGGTGGGAGGTTAGCTGAAGACTGACAGGTGGGCTATGTGAGCAGGTGTTGTAGGAAGAGTGAGCTAGGGCTGAGAGGTCAGTCTGGGGTGAGTTGTTTGGGTGTACAGTATGAGACATGTCTGAGAGGTTGGCGGTCAAAGCCACGTTGCTGGAGGGGCCTGGAAGAGAGCCAGATATTGCGTAACGACTCCCATAAACCAGCAGGGGTGCAGTGTCTCTCTGTTTCCCCCCTCTCTCTGTCTCTCTGTCTCTGACGCCCTGTTTCTCTCTCTTTGCCTGTATCTCTCTCTCTCTCTCGGCCTTAATGACAGAGTCACAGCAATAGCTAAACAGGAGGAAAAGACGTTGAGACAACATCCCAACAACTTTTAGGGTTCTATTCAATCTGTATCGGTGAAGCTTAAAGGTATTTCATATTGAGCCGACATGTGCAGTGTTTACCGTGAATGCAGTCTCCACTAACGTGGGAACATTGACTTTAAATTTCAATCATGCTGTAACGCTGAATTTCCGTGATACAGATTGAATAGAGCCCTTAGTCAACGTTAGGCTTCCGGCGTCTCCCACCCAGCTAGATCAAAGTGGAGCCTTAAGTAGCACTGTCTGCTTTATGCACATCCCCTGTCTGACTGCAACAGAACCTCTGAGAGAGAGAGAGAGGGAGGCCTGAGTGCCAACACTACACTGTGTGTGTGTGTGTGTGTGTGTGTGTGTGTGTGTGTTGAATGTA
>NC_143038.1:49260000-49385000 GCF_057628025.1 Oncorhynchus mykiss
CCATGACATTGACTGAACATGTGAATCCAGGTGTAAGCTATAATTCTTTATTGATGTCACTTGTTAGAGCCACTTCAATCAGTGTAGATGAAGGGGGGTCGACACGTTAAAGAACCATTTTTAAGCCTTGAGACAATTAAGACATGGATAGTTTATGTGTGTCGTACAGAGGATGAATTAGCAAGACAAAATATATAAGTGCCTTTGAATGTGGTTTAGTAGTAGGTGCCAGGCCCACCGGTTTGTGACATGAACTGCAATTCTGCTGGGTTTTTCACACTCAACAGTGTCCTGTGTGTATCAAGAATGCTCCACCACCCAAAGGACATTCAGCCAACTTGACACAACTGTGGGAAGCATTGGAGTCAACATGGGACAGCATCCCCGTGGAACGCTTTTGACACCTTGTAGAGTCCATTTTTTTTATTTTACCTGGTAAATTGACTGAGAATACATTCTAATTTACAGCAACAGTCTGGAGAATAGTTACAGGGGAAAGGAGGGGGGATGAATGAGCCAGTTGTAAGCTGGGGATGATTAGGTGGCCATGATGGTATGTAGGCCAGATTGGGAATCCATGCCCTGACGAATTGAGGCTGTTCTGAGGGAAAAAGGTGTTCAATATTAAGAAGGTGTTCCTAATGTAAAGTGTGTGTGTGTATATTGTAGCGGTTTCATGGGTTGTGTGGTGGATGGACGTTATGTAGTTATGTCAAACAACTACCTCTTCCTCTACTGTATGTATTTATTTATTTTGCTCCTTTGCACCCCATTATTTCTATTTCTACTTTGCACTTTCTTCCACTGAAAATCTACCATTCCAGTGTTTTACTTGCTATATTGTATTTACTTCGCCACCATGGCCTTTTTTTTGCCTTTACCTCCCTTATCTCACCTCATTTGCTCACATCGTATATATACTTGTTTATACTGTATTATTGACTGTATGTTTGTTTTACTCCAAGTGTAACTCTGTGTCGTTGTATGTATCGAACTGCTTTGCGTTATCTTGGCCAGGTCGCAATTGTAAATGAGAACTTGTTCTCAACTTGCCTACCTGGTTAAATAAAGGTGAAATAAAAAATAAAATAAAAATGTGCCTGCGAGGTTTCTTATATTTTTGGCTGCCAGGTCCATGGACAGCAATGTGAAGTATTCTCCAGAGGAGACAGCTCAGGGGAAACTTCTAGACTGCAACAGAACAGCCACACCTGTCTCCAGTTGTAATCAGAGCCAAACTGTAGCCGGTAAAACCAATCAGTGCCTCTGCTTAACCGCAGCCTGGGTTTTCTTTCTTTGACCCCGGCAGGTGATTGGCAAAGACAAAGCAGCGGCAGGGTAATTTTTTCAGAATGGCACAAATTCACCGATATCAGGGTGTTACTAGTTGGACTAGTAACCGAAAGGTTGCAAGTTCGAATCCCCGAGCCGACAAGGTACAAATCTGTCGTTCTGCCCCTGAACAGGCAGTTAACCCACTGTTCCTAGGCCGTCATTGAAAATAAGAATTTGTTCTTAACTGACTTGCCTAGTTAAATAAAGGTTAAAATAAATATGGTAGAGAAGGAGGTTTTTAAAGAAAGGAACTTATGATTTCAACAAGGATTTAACCCTCAAAAGACAAGATTGGAGGACCTTCCACTGGTGACGAAGTGTTTACTTAGTTTGTTTTTGAGTTTTGTATAACACGAATGCTACCGAAAACTGGTTTATTACTATCAGGTTAACCCTTCACTTGGACTGGTCGTGTGTTTGTATGTGTAAACCCTGCCTTGCAAAGATCTTGGCCCCCAAACCGTCACTATATGTATTTTTTATTTTAATAGCAACAAACTGTATATTCTATTATTCCTCTGATGAATTGTGACTCGTTTCAGGAAACTAGGCGTATGTCGCACGTCATTACTTCACAGAAGAGCCACAATTTCTATTTTGGCAGAAAGTCCTTCTAGAACATGCAAACTTTCATGTGCCTTAATAACAGACTTGTATGCCAACTGTAAATACAAATAAAATTGTTTAATTACGAGCATAGTTGGCTTAGCCAGAGAAAAAGAGAGCAAGATTCCCGCTAGCCATGATTGTCTGAGATAATGAGTGGGCTGGACATGTCGAAAGATTGAGTTAGGATTGGTCTGCCATATAGCACGCTTCTGTCTGCCATGTAGAACGCTTCTGTCTATATCATGAGCTGGTCAGTATGTGTAGGTAATCATTTCTAATGTGGCTTTTTTGAAAGATATCACATAGTAGAACTACATAAGTGTTGCTCTCCACTTTCTGGAGGACCGAGTTCTAAAATCAGTGGAATTAGAGAATGATAGCTAAGGAGATGGCAAATTCTGCCAAAAAGAGAACACACAGAAGGCTGTTGTATAAAACACCTGTCTCCGGAATACATCTTCAAACTGAGGGCAACCATGGCATCCATGACAGAGGGAGAAGCGTCCATCCATCTATACGGGTAAGATAGTCTTGCTTGCTAGCTACAGTACATTTTCCGAAATGACACAAGATTAAATGTATGACACACCCGTAGTATAACACAGCCTTTAGTCTTGAAATCTTTGGTGGTTCAGTACATGTGAATCCTTAAAGAGATGGGTGGGGCTAAGGATTTAGAGGGTGTGAACGCTGCTGAATGGGTGTAGACAAAGAAGCGCTCTCCACAAGGTGTACCAAAAATATTCAAGGGCCATTTTCTCACAAGTTTCTCAACTTTCAAAGCAGAATTACTTTCTCATTGTTCCTCAACTGTAGTGTATGAGATACCATTTTCTAGCTCTGAGTATACTTTTACCCAGTGTAAAAAACACAATTTCAAATTTTGCTACATAAGACTAAATCGAGCCAGTCGGTCACAGTTAGGCTGTTTGAGAAGGTTTGAATCCTAAGCAACCTGCATACACTGTTTGAAGTACAGAACAACATAGCTACTGTAGTAGGTCAAAGCCGTGTGCTGGGAACCCTTGGTAGAGCATGGGTGAAGTAGCCTTTCTTCAAGCCTACTCAAAAAGTGGGCATTTGTTTTTAATTTCAATGTTTTTTACACTGGAAGGTGATTTTCTGCATAAGGTGCGTTACACACCATTTTCACATGCAAATCCAGATATTTTTTTGGAGCAACCAAGTCTGCTATTGGCAGTGCTATTGTAACCTTTGACTTAACCTCTGCCAAAAGGTCTCGGCCTTAATGGCACAGCTTGCTTTTAAACCATTGTCTGCTCGCTGTTGCCCTCTAATATCTAAAATCAGTTTGGAACTAACTATTTAAAGTATATTTTGAATTTACCATGGATAGTCAAAAGTCATTGTGTGCAGTTTTCAGACAACCTGGACTCAGGGGTAGAGGTAACAGGCAACTTAAACACGGGACACTCCAATTAGTGTGATATGTTACGTTTCTTATGGTGCGTATTCTTTTGTGGGTATCCATCATCCATTTCGTATGAATTGCAATTCATACAATATGTTACGAATTTGAAAAACGGATATGTTGTGAATTCCAATGTGTTGTTGCTGACGTTAGCTAGGTGGCTAACATTAGCTAGGCTAGGGAGCAGGGGTTAGGGTTAGTCTTAAGGTTAGGGTTAGCTAACATCCAAAGTAGCTAAAAAGTTGTAAGGTGTGGCAAATTAGCTAAAATTTAAAAGTTGTCTGAGATTTGAACACACGACCCTTGGGTTCCTAGACTTTTGTGTCATACGCCCACCCATCCACTCCGACCAACCACCCTACTAAAGCCACCTCCAGAGGAAGTTGCCCCCACTATTTTGATCTAATTCCTGTTCCTAGTATGGAATTACTTGTTTAGCTCCACCATCTGAACACCGACGTATGGCTCCTTATAAATATTGATTAATTGGGCGTGCACATCTCCACCTTCCTCCGGAGCACAGCACAGTTAACTTTAGCTATGACAAGGCGATGGACCATCCACTCTCCTCCTCCCCCTTCTGCAACGAAATGTAATGATAAAGGATGATTTCAGAATTTAGCCAGGCAGCTAGCTACTGGTAACTCTTAGCAACTGTGCATAATTTGTTTCAAACATATGAGTACCTGTAAATATACTAGCTAGCTACCATTCAGCTGATTATCTGTAGCGTAAAGGTTAGGTAGTTAGTAGCTAGCTACTGTACACAAAATGTAGCTAGCCTGTTAGCTAGCTAACAAATCAACAGCTGGAATGACCTATTTGTATTGTTTAAAAATATCCCCACTAGCTGACTACTTAAAAAAGGTCAAATAGGGGGTGCTTATTTATCCTGTTTCACTGCATGTACAAGTGATAACCTTTACGTATGTGAGGTGTGAAATGTGTTTTTTTTGCCTATCCCAACTCCATCGGAGGCACCCTCGGAAAGTGGGGTCACAACCAATATAACTCTAACGCTTTTTGGCCCTAAATATTTTTGTAGGGAGCCAAGGAATGCAATTATTACCTTTATCAGTGATGGACACTAGCTAGAATGTGGGCCAATTATTTTATAGCAATATAGCTAGCTACTAATAGAATAGCCCAACTTCTTAAACATTGTTTTGATGAGCAGGTTAGGATGTGACTTGATCAACTCATACTTTGTACCAAATGCATTGGCTATCAATAAACATCTTACAATGTATACAGTAGAAGTACATGTATGTTCTTTGTTATTTACTAAGTATTATCCTACTTCATCCAGATATTATACTGTTGATGTGTATGTAGCACAAACTTACTAGTTAGCGTGTATTCTCAGAAACAATAACACCAGTGTTACTGTAACAGAATGTGTATACTGTAATATAGGTTATGGCCAAGAGGAAGAAATGGTGGCTTGCTAGAGCACAGACATGGTTCGTATTTCAGTGGTGCTCATGAGGACTCCCATAACAATTAAAATGTCGATGTGGTCCCCTCAAACATATTGTAACATTGGGAACCCTCAGAAGTCAATGTGTTATAGGAACCTGAGCGCAGCAGTAGACTGCGGGCTTTCTGTACATTGTAATAGTTTATTTTCCATTCCATTGCTTGCTCAGCATGTAATTGTATTTGGTTATGTAAACATTAAAAGAACAGGCATTGAATGATAAACAGGAAAAAACATGAATGCATTCTGTGATATATTTTTTAAACAATTTCATCCACATCCTCGCTTTGTCATTACTACAATATTGCTGATTGCTCAGCCTGTGTTCTTGGTCTGCATCACATAGCCTGGGAGTCATCAGTCCTGTAAGGGATGGATCCAAATTTGCAGAATGGGTACCTGGAGGAAAATGGGGGAGGGTCATGCTTTTTCAATTTAATTTAAGGGGAGGGTTCAGTATTTTTTTCTTAGTCCAGTGGCGGGTCATGTCATTTCTAAATGAAGAAATGTCTATTTCTCAGTGTTTCAGAATGAGTTGCTACCGTATATAGGCGATATACAGTATTAGATATATTATTAATAGTTATAAATCTACGATAGCTGCTGGGATGGTGAACAGTGCCTTCGGAACGCATTCAGACCCCTTAACTTTTTCCACATTTTGTTACGTTACAGCCTTATTCTAAAATAGATGAAATATATAAAATCTCAGAACTCTACACAAAATACCCCATACTGACTCATGGAAAAGAGGTTTTTAAACATTTTGACAAATTTATAACAAAACAAATACTTTATTTACATAAGTATTCAGACCCTTTGCGATGAGACTTGAAATTGAGCTCAAGTGCATCTTGTTTCCATTGATCATCCTTGAGATGTTTCTACAACTTGATTGGAGTCCACCTGTGGTAAATTCAATTGATTGGACATGATTTGGAAAGGCACACACCTGTCTATATAAGGTCCAACAGTTGACAGTGCATGTCAGAGCAAAGACCAGGCCATGAGGTTGAAGCAATTGTCCGTAGAGCAACGAGACAGGATTGTGTCGAGGCACAGATCTGGGGAAGGGAAAATGTCTGAAGCATTGAAGGTCCCCAAAAACACAGTGGCCTCAGTCATTCTTAAGTGGAAGACGTTTGGAACCACCAAGACTCTTCCTAGAGCTGGCCGCCCGGCCAAACTGAGCAATCGGGGGAGAAGGGCATTGGTCATGGAGATGACCAATAACCCAATGGTCACTCTGACAGAGCTCCAGAGTTCCTCTGTGGAAATGGGAGAACCTTCCAGAAGGACAACCATCTCTGCAGCACTACCAATCAGGCCTTTATGGTAGAGTGGCCAGACGGAAGCCACTCCTCAGTAAAAGGCACATGGCAGGCCGCTTGGAGTTTGCAAAAGGCACCTATGAAACCTAGATGGAACTCTTTGGCCTGAATGCCAAGCGTCACTTCTGGAGGAAACCTGGCACCATCCCTAAGGTGAAGCATGGTAGTGGCAGCATCATGCTGTGGGGATGTTGTTCAGAGGCAGGGAATGGGAGACTAGTCAGGCTCAAGGCAAAGATGAATGGCGCAAAGTACAGAAAGATCCTTGATGAAAACCTGCTCCAGAACGCTCAGGACCTCGACTGGGGTGAAGGTTCACCTTCCAACATGACAACGATCCTAAGCACACAGCCAAGACAATGCAGGAGTGGCTTTGGGACAAGTCTCTGAATGTCATTGAGTGGTCCAGCCAAAGCCCGGACTGGAACCCGATCGAACATCTCTGGAGAGACCTGAAAATAGCTGTGCAGCAACGCACCCCATCCATCCTGACAGAGCTTGAGAGGATCTGCAGAGAAGAATGGTAGAAACTCCCCAAATACAGGTGTGCCAAGCTTGCAGCGTCATATCCAAGAATCAAATCAAATCAAATTTATTCATATAGCCCTTCGTACATCAGCTGATATCTCAAAGTGCTGTACAGAAACACAGCCTAAAACCCCAAACAGCAAGCAATGCAGGTGTAGAAGCTGTTGCTGTAAGACTCGAGGCTGTAATTGCTGCCAAAGGTGCTTCAACAAAGTACTAAGTAAAGTGTCTAAAAACCTGTTTTTGCTTTGTCATTATGGGTATTGTGTGTAGATTGATGAGGGAAAACATCAATTGAATCAATTGTAGAATAAGGCTGTACCACAACAAAATGTGGAAAGTCAAGGGGTCTGAATACTTTCCGAAGGCACTGTAAATAAAACTAGTCTGCAATGGATATTCCAACCCTGAGCCCCGGCCTGCTCTGCTCTTATTTTATGCTGCCTAACCAATTCTGTGCTGTGTAGGCCTAAAGTGGCAGTTCAGGAGGAGAGTCAAAAAATTCTTTAGGTGTTTTTATTTTATTAAGTCTAAAAAATGCAATATATTGAGCGTGGACTAGCCTATAGCCTGTTCAGTTTGAGAAAGTAGGGCATGAAGATGAGGAGGAACGGAGGTCAACTTTGATAGCTGGCTACTACTATAATTCATTTGAATAAAAACTAAAATGTTTCCTGCCCATGATGTATATATCAAAGTTATTGATCTCACAATAAGCCAGATTTGAGTAACTTCCATTGTGGTGCTGAAACTTGAAGCAGCAGTCGTGGCACAATCAATCAGAAATGGGCAGCTTATGGTGCTGAAAGTAGGCAAATTCAAGTAGGCAAATTGTCGACCAAATCTAGCCACCATAACACTCTTTAAATAACAGCCTTTCACTGACACTGAGGTAGGCTACGTTAAAACCAGGACTCAAATGAAGGTAGTATGAGTAGACCTGCCATAGACTTTTCATTAAAGAAAAGTGCATATGGGATATCATTGTTTAGTTTCTTTGACATTCAGAAGCTGAGCTACAACCTTCTATAGCCGAGGAGACCAACAATTGACTTTGCTTATGAAGTCATCTAATTCTGTCACTATCAATTGATTAAGCTATTCACTTTCTGTACAATAGAATATGTTTAAACCCAGACAGCTTTTAGGGAAACAGGCCTCCTCTGTCTGGGGTAGAAAGGTAGGCCTACTGTCTGGGGTAGAAAGGTAGGCCTACTGTCTGGGGTAGAAAGGTAGGCCTACTGTCTGGGGTAGAAAGGTATTCCTCCTGTCTGGGGTGGAAAGGTAGGTCTACTGTCTGGGGTAGAAAGGTAGGCCTACTGTCTGGGGTAGAAAGGTATTCCTCCTGTCGGGTGGAAAGGTAGGTCTACTGTCTGGGGTAGAAAGGTAGGTCTACTGTCTGGGGTAGAAAGGTAGGTCTACTGTCTGGGGTAGAAAGGTAGGTCTACTGTCTGGGGTGGAAAGGTAGGTCTACTGTCTGGGGTAGAAAGGTAGGCCTACTGTCTGGGGTAGAAAGGTATTCCTCCTGTCTGGGGTGGAAAGGTAGGTCTACTGTCTGGGGTAGAAAGGTAGGTCTACTGTCTGGGGTGGAAAGGTAGGTCTACTGTCTGGGGTAGAAAGGTAGGCCTACTGTCTGGGGTAGAAAGGTATTCCTCCTGTCTGGGGTGGAAAGGTAGGTCTACTGTCTGGGGTAGAAAGGTAGGTCTACTGTCTGGGGTAGAAAGGTAGGTCTACTGTCTGGGGTAGAAAGGTAGGTCTACTGTCTGGGGTGGAAAGATAGGTCTACTGTCTGGGGTAGAAAGGTAGGCCTACTCTGTCTGGGGTGGAAAGGTAGGTCTACTGTCTGGAGTAGAAAGGTATGCCTACTGTCTGGGGTAGAAAGGTATGCCTCCTGTCTGGGGTAGAAAGGTATGCCTCCTGTCTGGGGTAGAAAGGTATGCCTCCTGTCTGGGGTAGAAAGGTATGCCTCCTGTCTGGGGTAGAAGGGTATGCCTCCTGTCTGGGGTAGAAAGGTATGCCTCCTGTCTGGGGTAGAAAGGTATGCCTCCTGTCTGGGGGGAAAGGTAAGTCTATTCTGTCTGGGGTGGAAAGGTAAGTCTATTCTGTCTGGGGTGGAAAGGTAAGTCTATTCTGTCTAGGGTGGGAAGGTAAGTCTATTCTGTCTGGGGTAGAAAGGTATGCCTACTGTCTGGGGGGAAAGGTAAGTCTATTCCGTCTGGGGTGGAAAGGTAGGCCTAACTTTTGAAAGTACCATGCTCAGATTCCTAATGACATCTCAGATTTAATTATTTGCCAATTGTTGCAAACAAGTTCCACTGATTTGGCATTGGATAGATATTATAAGATGAGCACATAGACCTATCTCTCTCTGTCCATTCTTAGCCTGTCTTTTCGGTTAGTTGTATTAATAAAGATTCTGCTAATATGTAATGATATTGAATTGTGTAACATGTTGTAGGGAGATTTGAATTTAACATTGAGCTTCAACCAATGCCATACTATTGTGGGGGCAACACCGCGTCCCAACACTAAAAACCAATGAGGAAATGGGAGAGGCAGGACTTGCAGCGCATTGAGCGTCACAAATAGAATCAAGTTCTATTTTGCGCCTGGCTTCGCAGACGCTCGTGAGCAGTGAGCAGTATGGGTGCAATTTTTATTTAACTAGGCAAGTCAGTTAAGAACAATTCTTATTTTCAATGACGGCCTAGGAACAGTGGGTTAACTGCCTGTTCAGGGGCAGAACGACAGATTTGTACCTTGTCAGCTCGGGGATTCGAACTTGCAACCGTTTGGTTTCTATTCCAATGCTCTAACCACCAGGCTACCCTGCCGCCCCAATGAATGAATAACATGTAAATAACTGTCAAAATCGACATCACCATCGTTCATTATACTGTATAATATGCTCATTGCACAGTATGTTCATTATATGTTCTCCTCTCTAACAATGCACTGCACTGTTTTACAACATGTATCCATGTTTAACTAATCCAAAATTATGGCAAGAAGACAAGCTTGGAGTCGGCACAAAAATGTCTGTGTATCCAGTTACTGTTTTGTGTGCCAGTAAGACTACTGAGGAGACCACAACCCAGCAGGCTCCCGTCCTCGGCCTGTTCTCTACTGTAGCAGGGAGAAAAGAAATTGGCATGAGTCAGCCGTTTGTTTCTGCTCGGGTCTCACGGAAGCAGCATAGGCCCTAGTGAGTGGGTGGAGCAGAGCTAGGAGGGGAAGTTTAAGGATAGAAGGCAGCTTATATCTGGCATGTGGGAGCCTTATTTTACATCATCAAGCGGGCCCCACACCATCATATACCCGTGGTGGAGGTGGTTATGCATAGAAGTGTAATAATTAGAACAAATGAAAGGTGCTATCTAGAACCTAAAACAGTCATTTGGCTGTCCCTATAGTAGAACCCTTGGTTCCAGGTAGAACCCTTTCCACAAAGGGTTCTACATGGAACCCAAAAGAGTTCTACCTGGAACCAAAAAGTGTTCTACCGGGGACAGACACATTTGTGTTGTTCATGGTCCATCTAATATAGTGGGACAATAGAATTAGCCACTTGTGTATTTGTAACACTGAGAAGGACAAAGCATTGTGAGCCATCATTTTAAAGCATTACAGCAAAGATGGCTGGCAGTGTATACACCACGTAACATTGGTTTGGATGGGAATGTCAGCTCTATTAATTGTATTTCTGTGTGATTACCTCATTGCACCTCCACTGTTATTCCCCCTCTGTTCTGTGGTGTGTAATCATCATATATCTTCCTTATAGACGTCTGACAGTGAGATTAATCTAGCTATCCTAATGTCCCTGGAGTGAGACGAACTGTCACATAATCAATCTATTGATAAACGAACAGATAGATTCCAGCCCAGTTTTTAATTGCAGTTCTGAGGTGTGACAATACAATACTATCACTGTAGCACATGACTGGAGAACATAGGAGGTTAGGCCTTGGAATTGCTCCAGGATCAGTGTTGTATTTTTAACAAATCCTAATGATTGGGGTTAGGGTTATGGCTAGGGTTTGTGTTGAGCCGGGGTGTGGACACGAAGATAACTTTAGAGTTGAGATTACTGTTTGACTTTAAGTACAATATAATACCAATACCTTAAAAAGTACTTTGAAATAATGGCACAATAATGAAACAGAAAGGGGGTCTCTAAATGTCACCTAGTTTATCAGAGGTTGAGCCATCCCACTAGGCACACACTGGTTGAATCAATATTGTTTCCATGTCATTTTAACTAAGTTACGTTGAAACAACGTGTAATAGATGTTGAATTGACATATGAGCCCAGTGGGATGGCTTTGAAAGCATATTGGTGAATGACTTTGGACTGTTTGAATGGTTTCTGTGTGTATGCAGCCTGTGAGGATGACTAAGCAGATGCAGAGCTGAGGACTAAAGACACATGGGTCCACAGCAGTCACGGTCCTGTTGTTTACATCAAACAACCATCTGTTCTCAGTCCACACACATGCTTTGTCTTATCTTAAATGTCCACTCTCCATCCCCCTCTTGCTGTGTGTGTGTGAAGACTTCTCAGAGGAGGAAGGGGAGGACCATCCTACTCAGAGAATTTCAGAGAAAAAAAAAGTGAAACATTTAAAGTTATCCTTTTTAGATAAAACTATACTAAATATATTCACCCCACCAAATATCTGATTTAAACACACTTTTGCAATGAAGGTCTACCGTAGGCTCAACAACACCCTCTAGCGTAGCACCATGGAGTAGCCAGAGGACAGCTATTTTCCATCCTCCTCTGGGTACATTGACTTCAATACAAAACCTAGGAGGCTCGTGGTTCTCACCCACTTCCATAGACTTACAGTAATTATGGCAACTTCTGGAGGATGTCCTCCAAACTATCAGAGCTCTTACAGCATGAACTGACATGTTGTCCATCCAATCAAAGGATCAGAGAGTTAATCTAGTACTGAAAGCATAAGCTACAGCTAGCTAGCACTGCAGTGTATAGAATGTGGTGAGTAGTTGACTCAAAGACAATAGTTGAACAGTTTTGAACAACAACAACAAAACATGTAATGAAGGAGAAGCAGTGAGAGAGCCAGAGAGCCAGCTAATGCAGCTTATTTAGCCTACTCAACAACCTGACTCAAGCAGAGAGGAACACTATTTATGTTAGGTAGTGTAGCATTTCGCTACACTCGCATTAACATCTGCTAACCATGTGTATGTGACAAATAACATTTGATTTTGATTTGGGCTAAGGCTATCCAACACTGCAACTCTTCCAAGTCAAGGTAAACATTTGGTTTTATAAATGTATTGCCACAGGGGCCTGCCAGTGTAACTGCTAAACTGCTTGCTGTACACTGTCCTGTGTGATTGTACCCATAGATATGTAGTTTACTTACACATTCTAAGTTCTAGTTTCATCACTATAACGTTAATATGGTGACAACGGTGTAGGCTGTATATATTGGTTAGCGGTCATGGTATGAAGGTTTGGCTTGGAGAGGTTTTTGTGCCTGGTCACAGACAGCTATTGTGTTGTGCACTGAAGTCCACACGCGAAGGGGAAAAGTGAGAAGAGGAGAGCACGTAGATGCGAGAAGGAATTATACAACAAGCCAAGTTATGATGCTGTGGCTGCTATGAAGGTGAACTGTGTGTGCGATGATCAGGGGTGTATTCATTCCGCCAATTCTGTTTGAAAATATTTCTTAAACGGAAGCAAAACGAACGAAACAGGGAGGGAGCTATCTTAGTTTGTCCAATAGAAACTAGTTTTAGTTGCAACAGTTTTGCAACTGTTTGGACTAATGATTACACCCCAGATCAGCTAGATGCAGGCAGTAGTGTGCAAAGTGGTATTGAATGTGTCACTGTGTCACCTTGATTACTCCAATTTGTCATTCGACCTGTTAAAAACTACATTATATAATTTCATTTGTAGGGTAGGTTGTAGCAACCTCATGATGGGTAAAGGGAAAATTAGAGTATCATGTAGTAGCCTAAACCTATCGATGTTACATTGAGTCGGGTGAATTTAATAGAAAGGCCATGCTCATGAAAAATAATAATAATCGGCCTCCCTAATCTTGAACGGCATGAACCACCACTGGCATGTGTGTTCTATAATACTGGTATGAGCCAATTATTGAGCCAATTATTGTAGAGAATATTCAGTCCGATGTAAAAAGAACAGCAGCATCTACCCACAATTTTGAGAACAAAAAAAGCACTTTAAGAGTCAAATGAAATGACAAGGCATTTATCGAAAGTAGAAGTTTAATAACAGCTTTAACAGTGCTTGAAGTGGAATTAAAAAGGTGACAGTACTCAATTTAATTTGACTATTTTTATAGTCAGTATTCTAGAAAAGTTGCTGTCTGATGTAGAGCATAGATTTCAATACATCAAACCATTCCACGACCCACCCTAACCTGATTACATTGCCATAAAGGCCCTCTACATGAACATCAAGATGAAAATTAGGGGCTGTGTTCTTCTCCAAAGCACAGCATCACCACAGTGTCTAACCGTATTGTATGTATGCACTCTCTGGCCATCGTTGCATTCCATTGACCCGCACATTAATAAAACACAGAGTAGATCCTCCTCGTCTCCTTGACTCCTGGAGAAAAAGGGAGAGATGAATTTACAGAAGCCAAAGGCGAGTCGCTCTTCATGTCAGGGGTATTCATTTCTGATTTTCATCACAGCCTGTGACCCTCTCACCTCTATTAGAATGCAGCCGCTGTAATTTCATGGTTAATATTCAATAGCCACTTGTCCCCTGCGCCTGCTGTGTGCATGGAACATCTCTAGAGGTGTGTGTGTCATTTATGATGTGTGGGACTGTATGTGTATGTGCGTGTGAGAAAGACTGTGTGTATGCGTGTGTGTGACTGCAACTGTATTTGTGCATGTACTAAGAAAGGGAAATGGCTTCCTCCAAAACAGTTGCAGATGTCGAGATGTTCTCTCTCTTTCTCTCCTCCCCATCTGAGGCCCAGTATGAATGGTTTCTCTGTGAGACCTGCAGGGCTGGCATCCAGTGCTGCTTGTGGCCCTGAGGCTAGACACTCACACACTGGCCCAGTTATCTCTGACCTCTACACAGGGACAGTGGGATGGACAGGCTGGGGTATTGACCTCACAGCCAACGCATACTGTACACGCACGCACACACGCACGCACACACGACTCGTCTGTTCACATCTGTGAGTATCTATGTGGGTATAGTATACAGAGGGGGTTAGAGGTAGAGAGAGAAGCATGAGAGATGGGATTAAAAAGAGGAGAACAGAGTGAGATCCCCTCTTACTTTCTAACAGAAAAAATGTCCCAGCGTTTCTCCACATATTGATGCATTGGCCCAAACAGGCATTCCTACTCAACGACTGTGGTCTGTTCTGCATGAGCCCAGTTGTTGATCTGTTTTCTCCACAAAGACAAGGAAGGGGGAGGAGGGAGGTGAACAGAACAGTGCAAAGACAAGGAAGGGGGAGGAGGGAGGTGAACAGAACAGTGCAAAGACAAGGAAGGGGGAGGAGGGAGGTGAACAGAACAGTGCAAAGACAAGGAAGGGGGAGGAGGGAGATGAACAGAACAGTGCAAAGACAAGGAAGGGGGAGGAGGGAGGTGAACAGAACAGTGCAAAGACAAGGAAGGGGGAGGAGGGAGGTGAACAGAACAGTGCAAAGACAAGGAAGGGGGAGGAGGGAGGTGAACAGAACAGTGCAAAGACAAGGAAGGGGGAGGAGGGAGGTGAACAGAACAGTACAAAGACAAGGAAGGGGGAGGAGGGAGGTGAACAGAACAGTGCAAAGACAAGGAAGGGGGAGGAGGGAGGTGAACAGAACAGTGCAAAGACAAGGAAGGGGGAGGAGGGAGGTGAACAGAACAGTGCAAAGACAAGGAAGGGGGAGGAGGGAGGTGAACAGAACAGTACAAAGACAAGGAAGGGGGAGGAGGGAGGTGAACAGAACAGTGCAAAGACAAGGAAGGGGGAGGAGGGAGGTGAACAGAACAGTGCAAAGACAAGGAAGGGGGAGGAGGGAGGTAGAACAGTGCAAAGACAAGGAAGGGGGAGGAGGGAGGTGAACAGAACAGTACAAAGACAAGGAAGGGGGAGGAGGGAGGTGAACAGAACAGTACAAAGACAAGGAAGGGGGAGGAGGGAGGTGAACAGAACAGTACAAAGACAAGGAAGGGGAGGAGGGAGGTGAACAGAACAGTACAAAGACAAGGAAGGGGGAGGAGGGAGGTGAACAGAACAGTGCAAAGACAAGGAAGGGGGAGGAGGGAGGTGAACAGAACAGTGCAAAGACAAGGAAGGGGGAGGAGGGAGGTGAACAGAACAGTGCAAAGACAAGGAAGGGGGAGGAGGGAGGTGAACAGAACAGTACAAAGACAAGGAAGGGGGAGGAGGGAGGTGAACAGAACAGTACAAAGACAAGGAAGGGGGAGGAGGGAGGTGAACAGAACAGTACAAAGACAAGGAAGGGGGAGGAGGGAGGTGAACAGAACAGTACAAAGACACGGAAGGGGGAGGAGGGAGGTGAACAGAACAGTGCAAAGACAAGGAAGGGGGAGGAGGGAGGTGAACAGAACAGTACAAAGACAAGGAAGGGGGAGGAGGGAGGTGAACAGAACAGTACAAAGACAAGGAAGGGGGAGGAGGGAGGTGAACAGAACAGTGCAAAGACAAGGAAGGGGGAGGAGGGAGGTGAACAGAACAGTACAAAGACAAGGAAGGGGGACGAGGGAGGTGAACAGAACAGTACAAAGACAAGGAAGGGGGAGGAGGGAGGTGAACAGAACAGTACAAAGACAAGGAAGGGGGAGGAGGGAGGTGAACAGAACAGTGCAAAGACAAGGAAGGGGGAGGAGGGAGGTGAACAGAACAGTGCAAAGACAAGGAAGGGGGAGGAGGGAGGTGAACAGAACAGTACAAAGACAAGGAAGGGGGAGGAGGGACGTGAACAGAACAGTACAAAGACAAGGAAGGGGGAGGAGGGAGGTGAACAGAACAGTGCAAAGACAAGGAAGGGGGAGGAGGGAGGTGAACAGAACAGTGCAAAGACAAGGAAGGGGGAGGAGGGAGGTGAACAGAACAGTACAAAGACAAGGAAGGGGGAGGAGGGAGGTGAACAGAACAGTACAAAGACAAGGAAGGGGGAGGAGGGAGGTGAACAGAACAGTGCAATGACAAGGAAGGGGGAGGAGGGAGGTGAACAGAACAGTACAAAGACAAGGAAGGGGGAGGAGGGAGGTGAACAGAACAGTACAAAGACAAGGAAGGGGGAGGAGGGAGGTGAACAGAACAGTACAAAGACAAGGAAGGGGGAGGAGGGAGGTGAACAGAACAGTACAAAGACAAGGAAGGGGGAGGAGGGAGGTGAACAGAACAGTACAAAGACAAGGAAGGGGGAGGAGGGAGGTGAACAGAACAGTACAAAGACAAGGAAGGGGGAGGAGGGAGGTGAACAGAACAGTGCAAAGACAAGGAAGGGGGAGGAGGGAGGTGAACAGAACAGTACAAAGACAAGGAAGGGGGAGGAGGGAGGTGAACAGAACAGTACAAAGACAAGGAAGGGGGAGGAGGGAGGTGAACAGAACAGTACAAAGACAAGGAAGGGGGAGGAGGGAGGTGAACAGAACAGTGCAAAGACAAGGAAGGGGGAGGAGGGAGGTGAACAGAACAGTGCAAAGACAAGGAAGGGGGAGGAGGGAGGTGAACAGAACAGTGCAAAGACAAGGTTATGGGGAAAACAAGATGAAGTAATCATTAAAAAAAGAAAGATGTTAAGATTATTGGCACCCCTGTTTCAATACTCCAGTAACCTCCCCTTGTGAGAATAAAGACACTGGGCATTTAGTTTTTAAATCATGAGATTGGAGAACACATTAGGAGGAATTCTGTATGGCGGAATGGTCTAAGATCCCTCCCAATGTGTTCTCCTATCTTATAAAACATTTTAGAAATGGCTCAGTGCCGTTATCCTCAAGGGGAGGGTACCAGAGTATTGAAAACAGAGGTGACAATTTTGACGATATATATTTTTCAAAACTTGTTAAACAAAATATTTTTCTGAGCAATTGCATTAGTATAAAATAATATAATTTCCTTTTTTCCCCATACAATATAGCTCATTATTTGTATTATTTATTTGAGTCTGTTTTGGAAAGACGTGGAGGGTGCTCAACCAACGTGAATTGAGATGCTCACCCTAAAAAAACATGTTTAATTTAAGCAAGGTTAAAAGATGAACGTTTCAGCATTCAATACATCAGAACAGTCTTTTTTTGCTCATCGTCATCAAGGGTGCCAATAACTCCCTTCAGGACTGTACAGTCGTGGCCAAAAGTTTTGAGAATGACACTAATATTAATTTTCACAAAGTCTGCTGCCTCAGTTTGTATGATGGCCATTTGCATATACTCCAGAATGTTATGAAGAGTGATCAGATGAATTGCAATTAATTGCAAAGTCCCTTTGCCATGCATTTCAGCCCTGCCACAAAAGGACCAGCTGACATCATGTCAGTGATTCTCTAGTTAACACAGGTGTGAGTGTTGATGAGGACAAGGCTGGAGATCACTCTGTCATGCTGATTGAGTTTGAATAACAGACTGGAAGCTTCAAAAGGAGGGTGGTGCTTGGAATCATTGTTCTTCCTCTGTCGACCATGGTTACCTGCAAGGAAACGCGTGCCGTCATCATTTCTTTGCACGAAAAGGGCTTTACAGGCAAGGATATTGCTGCCAGAAAGATTACACCTAAATCAACCATTTATCGGATCATCAAGAACTTCAAGAAGAGTGGCTCAATTGTTGTGAATAAAGAATGGTACCAACACATCCTCCGAGAACTTCTCTCAACCATCCAGGAACAGTTTGGTGACGAACAATGCCTTTTCCAGCATGATGGAGCACCTTGCCATTAGGCAAAAGTGATAACTAATTGGCCGGGGGAACAAAACATTGATATTTTGGCCAGGAAACTCCCCAGACCATAATTCCATTGAGAACTTGTGGTCAATCCTCAAGAGGTGGGTGGACAATCAAAAACCCACAAATTCTGACAAACTCCAAGCATTGATTATGCAAGAATGGGCTGCCATCAGTCAGGATGTGGCCCAGAAGTTAATTGACAGCATGCCAGGGCAGATTGCAGAGGTCTTGAAAAAGAAGGGTCAACACTGCAAATATTGACTCTTTGCATCAACTTCATGTAATTGTCAATAAAAGCCTTTGACACTTATGAAATGCTTGTAATTATACTTCAGTATTCCATAGTAACATCTGACAAAAATATCTAAAGACACTGAAGCAGCAAACTTTGTGGAAATGAATAATTGTGTCATTCTCAAAACCTTTGGCCACGACTGAAGATACTCTATTTAGGGCCTATCAAAATAAAGTGTTACAATACACCATGATTGAATCTTAAAGGCAATATTCCAGTGTTAAATGGAGACTGTATTCATGGTAAAAGCTGCATATGTTGGCTCAATCAGAAATGACTTTTACATTTCTATGGTGCAATCTGTTACACTTCAGCGATACAGACGGAATAGAGCCCGTAGTCTGTTCAGAGAAGAGGCATTTCAGTAAATATGGACATCATGGTAGATACATAGAGGAAAGACCAGTCTGCATTGGTGCCTGATGACAAAAATATTGACACCGTTTCACTTCTAACACGGTCATTTTATTACACATGGTCCTGGGTAAACACTAAACACATGTATTGGACATAATGCTTGTATCAACTACTTTCACCAGAGCAAGCTAAGATTTCATCTTGACATCCATGAGATGTCTCAAGGCCCATTTCACGAGACAAGACATGAAAAAGGAAAAAGAGAGAGATTGTAGTGGAGCGGAACCTTGCACTGTCAGGGAATGCAAAATGTCACTGTTCACTTGGGCAGTATCAAGTTGATTATGTTCCAGTTCTATCCTAACTATTTAAGAGTTAACACCACAATTTGACTACATTAGATACGGTTCCTGTTTGATCCAGAGTGCATCCAAAACAACAAACATTATTACGGCTTCCTATACGTATACAGTTGAAGTCAGAAGTTTACATACTCCTTAGCCAAATACATTTAAACTCAGTTTTCACAATTCCTGACATTTAATCCTAGTAATAAAATCCCTGTTTTAGATCAGTTAGGATCACCACTTTATTTTAAGAATGTGAAATGTCAGAATAATAGTAGAGCGAATTATTTATTTCAGCTTTTATTTCTTTCATCACATTCCCAGTGGGTCAGAAGTACATGCTACCAAAAACGAATTGAGTGTATTGCCTTTAAATGGTTTAACTTGGGTCAAACGTCTCCGGTAGCCTTCAACAAGCTTCCCACAATAAGTTGGGTGAATTTTGGCCCATTCCTCCTGACAGAGCTGGTGTTACCGAGTCAGGTTTGTAGGCCTCCTTGCTGGCACATGCTTTTTCAGTTCTGCCCACAAATATTCTATAGGATTGATGGCCACTCCAATACCTTGACTTTGTTGTCCTTAAACCATTTTGCCACAACTTTGGAAGTATGCTTGGGGTCTTTGTCCATTTGGAAGACCCATTTGCGACCAAGCTTTAACTTCCTGACGGATGTCTTGAGATGTTGCTTCAATATATCCACAAAAAGTAAAACTTCCACATAATGCCATCTATTTTGTGAAGTGCACCAGTCTCTCCTGCAGCAAAGCACTGCCACAACATGATGCTGCCACCCCCATGCTTCACGGTTGGGATGCTGTTCTTCTGTTTGCAAGCCTCCCCCTTTTTCCTCCAAACATTAACGATGGTCATTATGGCCAAACAGTTCTATTTATGTTTCATCAGACCAGAGGACATTTCTCCAAAAAGTACAATCTTTGTCCCCATGTGCAGTTGCAAACCGTAGTCTGGCTTTTTTCTGGCGGTTTTGGAGCAGTGGCTTCTTCCTTGCTGAGCGGCCTTTCAGGTTATGTCGATATAGGACTCGTTTTACTGTGGATATAGATACTTTTGTACCTGTTTCCTCCAGCATCTTCACAAGGTCCTTTGCTGTTGTTCTGGGATTTGCACATTTTGCACCAAAGTAGAGTTTGAAGATAGGCCTTGAAATACATCCACAGGTACACCTCCAAATGACACAAATTATGTTAATTAGCCTATCAGAAGCTTCTAAAACCATGACATCATTTTCTGGAATTTTCCAAGCTGTTTAAAGGGACAGTCAATTTAGTGTATGTAAACTTCTGACCCACTGGAATTGTGATACAGTGAATTATAAGTGAAATAATCTGTCTGTAAACAATTGTTGGAAAAATTACTTGTGTCATGCACAAAGTCCAAAGTCCTAACCGACTTGCCAAAACTATAGTTTGTTAACAAGAAATTTGTGGAGTGGTTGAAGAAATGAGTTTTAATGACTCCAACATAAGTTAATGTAAACTACTGACTTCACCTGTATCTCTCAAATTCCCACTTCTGATTTCCAGTTTTATTTTCCATTAAAAACAGTCTACATTGTTAAGACTAGGCATATTTCCAGGGCTTTACTCAACAATGACTTGGATGTACAATATGACACCTCTCTCTACATCATTTGTAATCCGGAATAAAACTTTAATGCATTTTTTCAATCTTACCTTAATCTCCATGTAGATGTACAGTTAGCTCTTTCATCAGAGATTCCTAGTATTCCCAATAAGGCATGTCTTTCATTACTAGTTACACCCAGTAATACAATACAGATTATCTATCTGTAAAGGCTGTAGTCTTTGGAATCAAGCAATTGGCTAGTTTGATTAGCCATAGCCTACAACCAAGTTTAAAACCTTCCACAGAATATAGGATATAAAGATTCAGCAAACTCTTTGATTTGCTTTGGTGTTTCTGAGAGACAAAGGGCCCTATTCAATCTGCATCGCGGAAGTTCAGCTCTACAGCATGATTGACTACATTCACGGTAAACGCTGCAAATGTGGGCCCAATCAGAAATTACCTTAAAATGCATAGAGCTGAATCTGTAGCGCTTCAGAGTTTCAGATTGAATAGACCCCAAAGTCATAAGAGGAACAACACAGTTTTTGCTGAGGGCAATCAGGACCCACTGGGTATAAAATATACAAACATAATCATAAGTAGAAAAATACATTATATCTCGTGAGTTGCTGGGCAGAAAAGGGTATGTGTTGGAGTGTGCAGGATCTATTCTATTATGATAAAACTAATATACTTACCATTCCAAATGCTAGCATATGGATCATACTTAGCATAATATCCGCAGATATTCTAAATGAAATGACATTTTGAAGAACGACTGCTTTGCAGCGAGAGACGTTGGAACTGATAACATAGAAATGTGATTTCACATTGGAAGAGAAATGCAAATATCTAAACTAAAATCTACACAAAATAAGATGGATTAATAGAATTTTTGTTGCAAGGAGAGACAATCCAGGCCTGGAGTAAAGCAGAGGCCTTCCGTTCACATAATGTACAGTACAAGAGAATGAGCAGATCAGGTAAAAGCATTGAGAGTTTGAATGATCTCTTCCAGTCTATCAGTTAGTAACCATCTGTAATCCGTTTACAGCCAGACATATAGACAGTTACAGAAAGATGAAAGACGAGCTCTCCTTTCACATGTTTGAGTCAGATGGAGGCTGTGTCGATTATTTGGTCGGTCAACAACGCCCCTACAAACACTGCAGACTTTGGTTTCAGCCCAGCGCTATTCAACTCATCAACTAACCATAAGATCTTGATTAGCTGAATCAGGTGTGCTAATGCTGGCTATGGAACAAAATGTTTGTAGCAGTAGCTAGGTTTCCATCCAATTAGAGACAGATGCTCATGCAAATATTCTAGAATTCGCATTAAGAAAATATGCGCATATAAATCAGTGCCTGATAAAGCAGTGACACAAAATGTACTTTTCCGCTCCAGTTTTCATGTACCAAATATAAATCCAAATCTAACATCTAAAGTAAATCTAAAGTGTTTCCATTGCATTTTCAACTCTACCAATAGTTTAGTCACAAAAACTGCTGTGTTAAATAACTCTGGTCTTGGCAGATGAGCTCCAGCCACCAGCTCTCAGATACCGTGCAGGTAGGCTCGTCTACATGATACGATTATAATGGATAAGAGGGAGAATGTTTGTACTTGTCAAATAGCAGTCAAGCGTCGATCATCACTTCACCATTTCTCGCATAATACATTTTACCGCCACAAAAAGATCCCACCATGTCGGCATTTTTGTATTTTTTTTTTACAAATCTTCACAGCTATCCTGATTTTTGTTAATACGGTATGACTTCACTCGCATAAACTTTGGATGGAAACGTAGTTAGTGTTGACGTGTTTCCATTGGTTTGTAGCCAAGCCCCCTACTCCCAGTCCTAGTCATCTACAGTAGACACACCTTCCACACAGGACCGTGCACGCTGAGAAAAACGCTTAGCACTAAAACTGGAAGCCTTTAACCTTGCCAAGGACAAACTAGGGTTCTGCTCCGATCTGAGCGACCATTTTCCTATTACTCTGCTGTCTTATCTACAGAAACACTGAAATCCTGTTAAATGGAGCCATTTTCTCATTTGCCTGCAAGGTCATTTTCATGCATGGAGAGATCCATTCATTGTGCTGCTGAGCCTCTGGAGAGAGGGGGTTCTGCTGTAAGAAGAGACAGCTCACTGAGACAGATCACTGAGGGTCCAAAGGAAGTCCAGAGAGAGAAGCCGTTCAGAACCATCACTGGAGCACAGCTAGCATGGTGTATACACATCTGCTTAGCAATGGGAGATATCCATAATTCTCCTTAACAAACTGACAGGCAACACATAAGAGAGGTGAGCAGGACAAGCCAAAGAGTAGTCCATGTCCTTTGATTGGTCAATTCCAATGGATTGTCCAAAACATTGACCAATGCCAGCACTTGATCTTGGTCAAAGCCAATGATATGTCCTTACATGGACCAATGGCAACTCTCAATATGTCCTCAATATTGGCCAATGATCCTGCCCCTCCACTACCCTGTCTACTGAGCCTGGGCTTTGTCTGTGTGAGACAGAGAGATATCACCCACTGCAGTTTGGGAGGCTCAGGAGGAGAAACAGAGACCACAGCACTCCATACAGATCTCCAGGCAGTCTGCAGACTCGCAGCACGCGTCGATGATCCCACAGTCCATGTCACATGGCAGCTCACAGTCGCCGCACTCCTCCGAGGCGCAGCAGCAGCAGAAGCACGCCGAGTTGTCCCCCGCACACGAACCACAGGTGGCACAGTCCAACACGATGTTACACAGAGTCAGGAACTCACAGAACAGACAGGCCAGGATACAGTGAACACAACAGTCTGAGGGAGAGACGGGGAGTTATTCATCTTTATTTGGCCTGCTAAGTTGGTTGGGAATGCATACTGTTTGGGAGAGGATGGGGGAGACGGGATGGAGAATAATAGGAGATGAGACATAGGAGGAGGGAGGAAGTGCAGGATACAGTGAGATAGACTAGATCAGGTAGCAACTCACCTTCCTGTACCTCTGTAGGTATCTGGGAGCTGTTACTCTTGGAGGAGCTCTTGCTCCTCTTGCTGCTCTGAGAGGTGATGGAGGGGTTGGACTGGAGCTTCTTGGAGTTCTTCATCCCCGACGAGGAGGAGGAAGAGGCTGCTTTAGGGAGGGAGCCAGGGGCAGGCCGATCACAGGGGCCTCCGTTCCTCACTCCGTTGGTGTGAGGGGCGTGCGTGCAGTTGGGTCCGTGTGTGTGAAGCTTGGCTCCGTCTCGTGGCTGGCTGGTTGGCTGTGTTAGGCAGGGTTGGGCAGGGTGGATGTGGGTGGATCGAGCCTGGGGCTGACCTGAGGACAGGAACAAAGAAATAAAATAAAAACATTTACAATAGTTGCTTTCGTTGTAATAGCGGGACACATTGGAAACGTAGTCATTGATACAGCAGGCCCCAATGGCTCCTGGGAAGGGCCATGTGTATTATGATGACTTCTGACCCGGCTCGTCTAGATGCTTACACGACAACCCACAGACAGACACTCTACGCTAATGTCCTCCTCCTCTCCTCTCCTCTCCTCTCCTCTCCTCTCCTCTCCTCTCCTCTCCTCTCCTCTCCTTGGACGCAACATCATTACCGAGAATTCCCCTAAGAAATAGGCCTTCAGTTTGGCCAGGTCAAATTCACAGAACATTAAGAACCTATTCAAATCATTCACCAAGGACAACTGGTACTTCATGGTCTACCACTGGCAGCTGCACATTGCTAGGTGCACCCTGCATTCATATGTCACTCATGACTGTGATGCATATATGGTTGCTAGTTTTAGGGTTTTGATTTATGTGAACAGAGGGGCTGAAATGGCTTGGTTTTCTCTCCTCACAGTCTCAAATGTAGGCTACACACACACACACACACACACACACACACACACCCTGGTGTGTTTACAACCTACAAACCCTCTACTGTTCCTCCTTTAACTCAGACCAGGGTTGATCTTGGCTGTCCAACGTGCACCTCTTCGTATATTTTACTCTGAGCAGTGCCACCAATACTCATTTCCTGAGGTGTGAAAGCACACCACCTCTGTCAAAAGAAACACCTTGAAAAATATATGATATATTATGATAATATTTAATACCATCCTTTCGAGGCCCTAAATATTTTCTTGACCTGAACACACAGATGGAGAGAGGTGTGACTTCACAGGGTAGAAAACCACTGCAGGACATCCAGAGAGAAACACACACACAGACACACACACCGGGGGCTGAGATGCAGTGAGGCCTAGCGGGCAGTAAAACCGTCCATTAGACAATCATTCAGAGACAGATAACCCTGCTAGGGCTGTTTTGATTGGCCCATGGCCGGGGTCACACAACCAATCGAGTGTGATTAAAGATTCTTTCATTCAGCGTTTTCTAACCCCATTCCAGATGTCTGGCAACCCACGGGGTAGTGTGTGTGAGTGTGTGTGTGAGTGTGTGTGTGTGTGTGTGGGGAAAAAATATTGCGTCTTCTGAAGTATGTCATAAGTCAATACCTGCTGCTCTGCTGTTATGTCTCCTTTCTCCTTTTTCCTCCTTCTCTCCCCCACTCTCGCCCCCACTCTCGCTCTCCTTCTCTCTCCCTCGCTCCTTCTCTCTCCCCCACTCTCTCCCCCACTCTCGCTCTCCTCTCTCCCTCGCTCCTTCTCTCTCCCCCACTCTCTCCCCCACTCTCGCTCTCCTTCTCTCTCTCTCTCCCCCACTCTCTCTCCTTCTCTCTCCCCCACTCTCTCCTTCTCTCCCCCACTCTCTCCCCCACTCTCTCTCCTTCTCTCCCCCACTCTCTCTCCCTCGCTCCTCATCTCTCTCCTTCTCCCTCGCTCCTTCTCTCTCTCCTTCTCTCTCGCTCCTTCTCTCCCCCACTCTCTCTCCCTCGCTCCTTCTCCCTCGCTCCTTCTCTCGCTCCTTCTACCTCGCTCCTTCTCTCTCTCGCTCCTTCTCTCTCTCTCCTTCTCTCTCGCTCCTTCTCCCTTGCTCCTTCTCTCGCTCCTTCTCCCTCGCTCCTTCTCTCTCTCCTTCTCTCTCGCACTCTCTCTCCCACTCTCTCCCCCACTCTCGCTCTCCTTCTCTCTCCCTCGCTCCTTCTCTCTCCCCCACTCTCGCTCTCCTTCTCTCTCTCTCTCCCCCACTCTCTCTCCTTCTCACTCCCCCACTCTCTCCTTCTCTCCCCCACTCTCTCACCCACTCTCTCTCCTTCTCTCCCCCACTCTCTCTCCCTCGCTCCTCATCTCTCTCCTTCTCCCTCGCTCCTTCTCTCTCTCCTTCTCTCTCGCTCCTTCTCTCCCCCACTCTCTCTCCCTCGCTCCTTCTCCCTCGCTCCTTCTTCCTCGCTCCTTCTCTCTCTCCTTCTCTCTCGCTCCTTCTCTCTCCCCCACTCTCTCCCCCACTCTCGCTCTCCTCTCTCCCTCGCTCCTTCTCTCTCCTCACTCTCTCTCTCTCCTCTCTCCTCTCCCCCACTCTCTCTCCTCCTCTCCTCTCTCTCCTCCTCTCCCCCACTCTCTCTCCTCCTCTCCCCCACTCTCTCCCTCTCTCTCCTTCTCTCCCCCTCTCCCCCCTTCTCTCTCCCCACTCTCCTCCTCTCCCCCACTCTCCTTCTCCCCCCCTCTCCCCCCTTCTCTCCCCACTCTCCTTCTCTCCCCCCTATCCCCCTTCTCTCTCCCCACTCTCCTTCTCCCCCCCTCTCCCCCCTTCTCTCTCCCCTACTCTCTCTCCTTCTCCCTCTCCCCCACTCTCCTTCTCTCCCCCCCTATCCCCCCTTCTCTCTCCCCACTCTCCTTCTCCCCCCCCCCTTCTCTCTCTCCTCTCTCTCCTCCTCTCCCCCCTTCTCTCTCCCCACTCTCCTTCTCCCCCCCCCCTCTCCCCCTCGCTCTTTGTCTCTCCTCCTCGCTATCCCCCGGTCTTTCACTTTAACCATTCGTACATTTTAAAGATACAGTACAATGCTGTGTAGTACATTACAGCATAACGGTTTGGTTCTGTCTAGAGGAGGAGAAGAGAGAGCGAGGGATGGTGAGTAGAGGAGGAGACAGGATGTGTGGCCACCATTGTTCTCCAAATGATCAGTAAGGAGGAACAGTCAGACCCATCTATAAACCCTGGACCCCAGAGAGAGAGAATCTGCCCTAAAAACCATGTCTCTGCTTTTCACTTCACTAGAAGACATGCACATGCACACAGACACGCACACACACAGAGAGAGAGACATAATTGCAGCCACCAACCCTAATCAGAGTCAGTTTTAGTGAAACCACACAGAGCGATGCCTTTACCCCACATCTCTCTGCTAGTCATTCTCTAAGTAGCACAGTGAAATGCCGTCCATGTCTGGTCACCAGTACATTCCTCTGGTTGGTAAAGACAACATCAGCAGGAATACAATATTGTTTGTTTACTGAAGGCCATTGGAGTCTTTAAAAAAGGATTGCTAGAAATGGAACAAGGGATAACTTCCTTCTAACTGGACAGAGAGAGTTTAAATGGTGTCTGGATATTATTAAGAGTGGTATGAGAGTTCATTCACCCCTCTCCCCTGTGTGTGGGTGTCGGTGGGGGTGTGTGTGGGCAGTAAACAGGCGGGTCTCTTGGGCATCTAGCAGCCAGACAGACAGACTGACTAGGTTTCAGAGGAGTCATGACTGTCTCCATATAAAGCCTAAGGACAAACAACAAGGCTGGCACACACACACACAGAGAGAAACAGCTCTTTGTGCAACACACCCTGCGATAGAGAGTGTGTGTCTATGTGTTTGTGAGATAGAGAAACAGACGACAGTGTGTGAGAGAAAGATCCGTTCTGCGGATATACACCCCTAAGCTTTGGCTGTCTTGTCTATTTTGGGTCAGGAGTGATGTAAGGGCGTGCCACACAAACACAATGATTCAGCAGCACATAGTTAAAAATAAGAACAAATAAAAAGCCAAATGACTGTGGGCTTAGCATGATGAAACTGGCACACCACAAACTGAAGGAGAAGGGGGGAGAAACACAGAGCAGGAAGGAGGGTGAGTCAATAGTGTAGCCTGGGCCGGAGAATGCAAGAATATGTACAAAACAGTGTGTGAGAGAAACAGAGCGAGACATAGAGTGTTAATTTGATTGTTTATTTCACTTTTGTTTATTATCTATTTCACTTGTTTTGGCAATGTTAACTTATGTTTCCCATGCCAATAAAGCCCTTGAATTGATTTGAGAGAGAGAGACAGGGTGAGACTGGGAGAGGAAGAGAGGCCCAGTGTAGGCCCAGCCTGTTGCCTGCAGCGATGGGGGTGTGGTATGCCTGGCTTGAGAGAGGGTGAATCACAGTCGGCTGAATGCTCACCTCTACCTCCCCTCCCCTCCCCCCTCCCTCTCTCCCCAAATCCCTCCATTCACTCACCTCCCATTACCCTCCAAACTGCCAACCTCCTCCTCACCCCCCCCCTCCCTCCAAATCCCACCACCTCCCCTTCAGTCACCTCCCTCCCACCACCTCCCCTTCAGTCACCTCCCTCCCACCACCTCCCCTTCAGTCACCTCCCTCCCACCACCTCCCCTTCAGTCACCTCCCTCCCACCACCTTCCCTTCAGTCACCTCCCTCCCACCACCTCCCCTTCAGTCACCTCCCTCCCACCACCTCCCCTTCAGTCACCTCCCTCCCACCACCTCCCCTTCAGTCACCTCCCTCCCACCACCTCCCCTTCAGTCACCTCCCTCCCACCACCTTCCCTTCAGTCACCTCCCTCCCACCACCTCCCCTTCAGTCACCTCCCTCCCACCACCTCCCCTTCAGTCACCTCCCTCCCACCACCTCCCCTTCAGTCACCTCCCTCCCACCACCTCCCCTTCAGTCACCTCCCTCCCATCACCTCCCCTTCAGTCACCTCCCTCCCACCATTCTAGACTTGAGGCTATGATTACTACTGATCACTGCACCTCTCTACCTTTCCAACCTCCCTCCTCCTACCTCCCTCTTTTCCTCCCTCTCTCCTTCAGTGACTCAGCAGTCTGACCAGTAGACAGTAAACAGAGTGCTGTTGATGCCAGGCCAGCTGAACTCGGTCAGAGCTGTGAGGGACATGTTGGGAACCTGTTTTCCCTCCCTACATATAGAACAGAAACACCTGAGTGAAGCCCAGAACTGTTACTACAGATCACAGCTAATCACAACTAAGTGCTTTACATGGTAAGTACTGTCACCTTGTCCTTCCACTGTCACCTCATTCACCACCAATGGGACTTGATGAGGACTGGGAGGTGGGGGGTGTTAAAATGTGTGACCCCTCAAAAACACTGACCTCATAAGCCCCTGGCTGCTTCAGCTCATTTCAATAACAATCTCTACAGGGATGGGGACTCTAATCTCAGAAGAGCAGAGTGTGGTATTTCTAAAGAGTGGTATTCCAATGGAAGTGTGGCTTATTTCCCTATATAGAGTGGGCAATGGGGGCTGAGAGAGGATAAACGCCCTACTTAACTGGGAGAATGGGGTGAAAATATGGAGAGAGGGAGGGAGGAGAGAGGAGAGAGGGAAGGAGGAGAGAGGAGAGAGGGAAGGAGGAGAGAGAGAAGGAGGAGAGAGGGAAGGAGGAGAGAGCAGAGAGGGAAGGAGGAGAGAGGGAAGGAAGAGAGAGCAGAGAGGGAAGGAGGAGAGAGCAGAGAGGGAAGGAGGAGAGAGCAGAGAGGGAAGGAGGAGAGAGGGAAGAAGGAGAGAGCAGAGAGGGAAGAAGGAGAGAGGGAAGGAGGAGAGAGCAGAGAGGGACGGAGGAGAGAGGGAAGGAAGAGAGATGGAAGGAGGAGAGAGCAGAGAGGGAAGGAGGAGAGAAGAAAGGTGGAAAAGGTGAAAGGTAAGACAGAGGAGAGAGGGAAGGGGAAAGAAGGGGTCAGAAGTAAAGTTGGGGTTAGGTGTCACTCTTTCCAGGCTGTGTGTGTGTGTGTGTGTGTGTGTGTGTGTGTGTGTGTGTGTGTGTGTGTGTGTGTGTGTGTGTGTGAGAGAGAGAGAGAGAGAAGCAAGAGAAGGATGAGGAAAAGGAGAGATTAATCACAGACTACTGTGTGCGTGTGTGAAGGAGGAGGAAGAGGAGGATGAAGACAGATCAATCTCAGACTGGTGTGTAATTAAAGGCACTGTGTCACGATCCTGTTACATTTTACACCAGCGACACTCTAACCTGGTCCACATCCCCTTTAACGAGCCCATCATACTGACCTCACCAAGCTGTCAACTCAGCCTTTCCACTGCACTGTGGTGTGTGCGTGATTGTACGCCTTACAACTAAAACGTTAACTAAATATTGCTCCATTTCAGCTGTTATTAACTTGTCTGTATGGAGCATTTTCTGACTGAAGTTGTACAAATGAGTCATGAGGACTGATGAATCCCTGTGGGTCCTTAACTCTCTGTGTTCCACTGTGGCACCAGACAAAGGGAGTGAGTGAGTGAGGGTCTGACAGAGAGGTAGGTGGTGGTGATGGTGGTTAGAGTAGCAGCAGAGCAGACCTGAGGTTTGGATGAAAACAGTTAAAAACATACAAGAGTACCCCCAAAGGAGAGGTCATGAGTCAGACAGCTTTTCACCCCTCCCATGCTACTTACTGGCAGGGTGTATAGGACTGTGACAGGCCACTCACACTGACGTAAGAGCTTGACTGATGCTTTACTGAATCAATGTGCTAGAGACACAGAAACAAACCACTCAACTACTGAAGAGAACAGCATACACACACATGCAGGCACAGCACACACAAACCTGTGCACACACTCGTGCATGCACTGACGCACTTGTGCACACATGCGCCACATTAACACACACCCGTTAACGGCTCTCTCTGCACATTAGTCTCAGACAGCTTGTCAGAGGCCCAGCGCCAGACACATGCTACAGCCATGATGTCATCACTGTGAGACAGAGCATCTGGGTTGCAGAATGCAATCTCGCTTCTGTTTTCCTCCACACACGTGTCATTTACATGATGACATCACGGCACATACACACAGACATCTAGTAAACTAGTAGCAGCAAGAGCCACAAGTTGATATTTGATATAATCAGTAGACAGGCCAAACTCTCCCTCTCTTTATGGCTGTGGTTGTAGCAGAGTAAGAGGATCTAGAAAGTTAGTCACAGTGTTGCTGATGATACAATAGTGTTCAATTTACGACTTCGACACACACGCATGCACAAAAACACACATACACACACACACTCACATAATACGAGCCCCCAGACTGACTCACCAGCCATCTGCATCAGCAGAGAAAAGCGGGCGTAACAGAGATGACATTGCTTATAGATGCTGATCTAAGGTCTGTTTTGATTTCTTCCCCTAATGGTTAAGGTTAGGCTTGGGGAAGGGAAAGATGATCTTAGATATGTACACCGTGGGAGTGGGAGGAGGGTTTGAAAGGAGGTGTAGAGGATGGATTGAGGGAGGTATAGGGGGGTTGAGGGAGGTATAGGGGGATGGAGGAAGGTATGGGGGGATTGAGGGAGGTATAGGGGGATTGAGGGAGGTATAGGTGGATGGAGGAACGTATAGTGGGATGGAAGAAAAATATAGGAGATATAGGGGGAATGAGGGAGGTATAGGGGGATGGAAGGAGGGAGATATAGGGGGATGGAGGGAGGTATAGGGGGATGAGGGAGGTATAGGGGAATGGAAGGAGGTATAGGGGGATAGAAGGAGGGAGGTATAGGGGGATGGAAGGAGGGGGGTATAGGGGGATGGAAGGAGGGGGGTATAGGGGGATGGAAGGAAGGGTAGAGGGGGATGAAGGAGAGAGGTATAGGGTGATGGGAGGAGGGAGGTATAGGGGGGATGGAAGGAGGGAGGTATGGGGGGATGGAAAGAGGGAGGTATAGGGGGATGGAAAGAGGGAGGTATAGGGGGGATGGAAGGAGGGCGGTATAGGGGGGATGGAAGGAGGGCGGTATAGGGGGGATGGAAGGAGGGCGGTATAGGGGAGATGGAAGGAGAGAGGTATAGGGGAGATGGAAGGAGGGAGGTATAGGGAGGATGGAAGGAGGGAGGTATAGGGGGATGGAAAGAGGGAGGTATAGGGGAGATGGAATTAGAGAGGTATAGGGGGATGGAAGGAGGGAGGTATAGCGGGGATGGAAGGAGGGATGTATAGGGGAGATGGAAGGAGGGAGGTACAGGGGGATGGAAGGAGGGAGGTACAGGGGGATGGAAGGAGGGAGGTACAGGGGGATGGAAGGAGGGAGGTATAGGGGGATGGAAGGAGGGAGGTATAGGGGGATGGAAGGAGGGAGGTATAGGGGGATGGAAGGAGGGAGGTATAGGGGGATGGGGCGTGGTATAGGGGTTTGGTAGGAGGGGGGTATAGGGGGAAGGAGGTAGGTATAGGGGGGATAGAGGAAGGTGTGAGATGGATAGAGGGAGGTATAGGGGAGAGGGAGGTATGGGGGGAGGGAGGTACAGGGGGAAGGAGGTACGTATAGGGGGGATAGAGGAAGGTGTGAGATGGATAGAGGGAGGTGTAGGTGGAAGGAGGTATAGGGGGTAATGAGGTACAGGGGGATGGAGGAAGGGAGGTATAGGGGGATGGAAGGAGGGAGGTATAGGGAGGTATAGGGGAGATGGAAGGAGGGATGTATAGGGGAGATGGAAGGAGGGATGTATAGGGGGATGGAAGGAGGGATGTATAGGTGGATGGAAGGAGGGAGTACAGGGGGATAGAAGGAGGGAGGCATAGGGGGATGGAAGGAAGGAGGGAGGCATAGGGGGATGGAAGGAGGGAGCTATAGGGGGATGGAAGGAGGGAGGTATAGGGGGATGGAAGGAGGGAGGTACAGGGGGATGGAAGGAGGGAGGTATAGGGGGATGGAAGGAGAGAGGTATGGGGGGTTGGAAGGAGGGAGGTATAGGGGGATGGAAGGAGGGAGGTATAGGAGGTATAGGGGAGATGGAAGGAGGGATGTATAGGTGGATGGAAGGAGGGAGTACAGGGGGATAGAAGGAGGGAGGCATAGGGGGATGGAAGGAAGGAGGGAGGCATAGGGGGGATGGAAGGAGGGAGGTATAGGGGGATGGAAGAAGGGAGGTACAGGGGGATGGAAGGAGGGAGGTATAGGGGGGATGGAAGGAGGGAGGTATAGGGGGATGGAAGGAGGGAGGTATAGGGGGATGGAAGGAGGGAGGTACAGGGGGATGGAAGGAGGGAGGTATAGGGGGGATGGAAGGAGGGAGGTATAGGGGGATGGAAGGAGGGTGGTATAAGGGGATGGAAGGAGGGAGGTATAGGGGAGATGGAAGGAGGGCGGTATAGGGGGATGGAAGGAGAGGTACAGGGGGATGGAAGAAGGGAGGTACAGGTACAGGTATAGGGGGGATAGAGGAAGGTGTGAGATGGATAGAGGGAGGTATAGGGTAGAGGGAGGTATAGGGGGGAGGGAGGTACAGGGGGGAGGGAGGTACAGGGGGAAGGAGGTAGGTATAGGGGGGATAGAGGAAGGTGTGAGATGGATAGAGGGAGGTATAGGGGAGAGGGAGGTATAGGGGGGAGGGAGGTACAGGGGGAAGGAGGTAGGTATAGGGGGGATAGAGGAAGGTGTGAGATGGATAGAAGGAGGTATAGGTGGAAGGAGGTATAGGGGGTAATGAGGAGCAGGGGAATGGAGGAAGGTGTGAGATGGGGCTTGTACATTTTGTCCGTAGTCTAGTAACTCTTGCAGCACAGTGTATGGAGCTGGTTTTATGGGGGACATAAAATAAGAGAAGAATGTTGAATACAGACCCAGACTAATACGCACACGCACACACAAAAATCCCACAGAAACCTGTCTCATAAGTATTTCAACATTACCCGGCCCAATTCCCCCATAACCCTAAATACTGTCCTAGTATTACCCAATCTCTCTCTCTCGCTCTCTCTCTGACACAGCCTCTTAAACACACCATCATTATAGCTCCTGGAGTTACTTTGTGGTAGCTCAGTAACTATCAGGAAGTAGCTCTCGTTGCTTGGAGCAGAGGACCACTGGCCGGACTACAGTGGGATGATGTGTGTGTGGATATGGGTTTTGGGGGAGACAGGAAGGTATGTGTGTATCAGTATATTTGTGTACAGTATCTGTATGTTATTGATGCCAGGGCTGCTTTTCCAGCAGGAAGTGAATGCAGTACTGTATTGGGGGACCATTGTTCAGCTCTGTGAACCACCTTTACCGTTTGGACTTCTTGTGACCCATCAACGAAAAACAAACCAGTGTTTCTAGCCAGGACCAGGCCTTGAACTGTGACCCCCCTAATCAGGTCTGACGATACACTGTAAGCCCAGGTCTATATTACTACATAAACTGTGGTTCATACTTCACAAAGATGCCCAAGAGAATACGGGGGAGAGACGGACACGTCCAAAAACTATACTGTCAGAGTCACCTGGGTACAGTAGTCATAGCGACTCCCAGCAATCACAGTTACCACCAAACAGAGAGGAAATAGTCAAATGGAGGAGAGGTGTTTCATTTGGCTGCAGCATGTGGCGTATTGAATGTAGACACGTGTGCTTTAGAAATTTGGAAACTAACAGGCAGGTATCCTAGTGGTTAGAGCGTTGGACCAGTAACCGAAAGGTTGCTAGATCGAATCCCTGAGCTGACAAGGTAAAAATCTCTTGTTCTGCCCACTGCTACCCAGTAGGCCATCATTGTAAATAAGAATTTGTTTGACATGCCTATTTAAAAATAAAAAATATTTAAACTTTATTTTTAATTTTTAAATCCCTCTGTTGACAATTCAATTCACAGGCATGAGAGAGTGTGTATCTAACCTATTTCTTAGGGCTGTGTGTGTTCATTCAGGGTCCAGACGGTGTGACTCACAACACCGGGGCACAGTAATGGAGCCCAAACATTCAAAGCCATTTATGTATTTGTATGTGTGTGCGTGAGAGAGCGTGTACATATGTGCAGACAGACGTATGTGTGTGCGTATGCTTGTGTATGTACGTGTGTGTGTAACTCACAGGTAATGCTCTTGCTAGGTGTCGTCAGGTCCGGCTGTGAGAGACTGTTGTTGTTGTTGCCGTTCTCCGCGTCTCCTAGCAACCCCTCTGGTTTAACCTTTGGCCTCTCGATGAGGGGCTCCATGCTCCTGTCCAAATCTGGAGGTAACAGAGAGAGAGGAGAGACAGACAGAGGGACAGGACCAATGTTCCCTCTAAGCTGCGTGGGCGCACAGCTCCCCTCAGACTGCCACACTGAAGAAATGACGCGCAGAGAAGCACAAGATTGAACTTCACTCAACTTTCTAGAGTTTTCCCCATTAGTTAACACTATCACCGTTTCCCCGTTAGTTAACACTATCACCGTTTCCCCGTTAGTTAACACTATCACCGTTTCCCCGTTAGTTAACACTATCACCGTTTCCCTGTAACACTATCACCGTTTCCCCGTTAGTTAACACTATCACCGTTTCCCTGTTAGTTAACACTATCACCGCTTCCCCGTTAGTTAACACTATCACCGTTTCCCCGCTAGTTAACACTATCACCGTTTCCCCGCTAGTTAACACTATCACCGTTTCCCTGTTAGTTAACACTATCACCGTTTTCCTGTTAGTTAACACTATCACCGTTTCCCCGCTAGTTAACACTATCACCGTTTCCCCGTTAGTTAACACTATCACCGTTTCCCTGTTAGTTAACACTATCACCGTTTCCCTGTTAGTTAACACTATCACAGTTTCCCTGCTAGTTAACACTATCACCGTTTCCCTGCTAGTTAACACTATCACCGTTTCCCTGTTAGTTAACACTATCACCGTTTCCCTGTTAGTTAACACTATCACCGTTTCCCTGCTAGTTAACACTATCACCGTTTCCCTGCTAGTTAAAACTATCACCGTTTCCCTGTTAGTTAACACTATCATACGTAATTTCCGGTCACAACTTGCAGACTTGTTTACGTGTTGCTGTGCGCTTGTGCGTTTTGTTGCCAACCTTACTTTGCTACCTGACAACTTTACGGTTTTTATTTTTTAATTATCGTTTACATTTTAGATTTTTCCCTCAACTTTTTTACTCCAGACGCTTTATCTGGACGTGATTCGTCAGGACCTCCACCAGCCGAAGCTAAGTAGTAACATTAACATGATGCTTTATCTGGACGTGGTTCGTCAGGACCAGCCGAAGCTAAGTAGTAACATTAACATGATGCTTTATCTGGACGTGGTTCGTCAGGACCTCCACCAGCCGAAGCTAAGTAGTAACATTAACATGATGCTTTATCTGGACGTGGTTCGTCAGGACCTCCACCAGCCGAAGCTAAGTAGTAACATTAACATGATGCTTTATCTGGACGTGATTCGTCAGGACCTCCACCAGCCGAAGCTAAGTAGTAACATTAACATGATGCTTTATCTGGACGTGGTTCGTCAGGACCTCCAACAGCCGAAGCTAAGTAGTAACATTAACATGATGCTTTATCTGGACGTGATTCGTCAGGACCTCCACCAGCCGAAGCTAAGTAGTAACATTAACATGATGCTTTATCTGGACGTGGTTCGTCAGGACCTCCACCAGCCGAAGCTAAGTAGTAACATTAACATGATGCCTTCTAATTGCAGTCGCTGTACTCATAATATACAGGAGAACGATCGCCTTATGGTGAGGATAGCTGAGCTGCAAGCCCAGCTTCAGAAGTCATCGTTAGGCAAGGGTAATTTCAAGGGTAATTTCAGTGTAGGAAAGGATGAAACGGCGTCTGTGCCACCAGTAAGTACAGATAGCAATATAAATCCCCTCTCACGGTCCCCGCAGCTGGACAACTTTCTCATGGTTTCTGGAGGGAAATGCTGTAGGAATGCTCAACTGGTGTTGCTCATTCAGCCAACAGAAACGTTCAACTGGTTTTCCCCATTAAGCAACGAGTCGGAGTCTGAGGCCGAGCCTTCTCTGGTCTCTACTCCTCCCGTTACAGGGTCTGAGACGCCGAAGCTTCCCACCATTAGCTCTGACAAATTGAAAACTCTAGTCATTGGCAACTCCATTACCTGCAGTATTAGACTTAAAACAAATCATCCAGCGATCATACACTGTTTACCAGGGGGCAGGGCTCCCGACGTTAAGGCTAATCTGAAGATGGTGCTGGCTAAAGCTAAAACTGGAGAGCGTAGAGAGTATGGAGATATTGTTATCCACGTCGGCACCAACGTTGTTAGGATGAAACAGTCAGAGGTCACATAGCTTCAGCATGTAAATCAGCTAGAAAGATGTGTCGGCATCGAGTAATTGTCTCTGGCCCCCTCCCAGTTAGGGGGAGTGATGAGCTCTTACAGCAGAGTCTCACAACTCAATCGGTGGTTGAAAACTGTTTTCTGCCCCTCCCAAAAGATAGAATTTGTAGATAATTGCCCCTCCTTCTGGGACTCACCCACAAACAGGACCAAGCCTGGCCTGCTGAGGAGTGACAGACTCCATCCTAGCTGGAGGGGTGCTCTCATCTTATCTACCAACATAGACAGGGCTCTAACTCCTCTAGCTCCACAATGAAATAGGGTGCAGGCCAGGCAGCAGGCTGTTAGCCAGCCTGCCAGCTTAGTGGAGTCTGCCACTAGCACAGTCAGTGTAGTCAGCTCAGCTATCCCCATTGAGACCGTGTCTGTGCCTCGACCTGGGTTGGGCAAAACTTAGCAATCTCACTAGGATAAAGACCTCCTCCATTCCTGCCATTATTGAAAGAGATCGTGATACCTCACATCTCAAAATAGGGCTAATTAATGTTAGATCCCTTACTTCAAAGGCAGTTATTGTCAATGAACTAATCACTGATCATAATCTTGATGTGATTGGCCTGACTGAAACATTGCTTAAGCCTGATGAATTTACTGTGTTAAACGAGGCCTCACTTCCTGGTTACACTAGTGACCATTTCCTTCGTGCATCTCGCAAAGGCGGAGGTGTTGCTAACATTTACGATAGCAAATTTCAATTTACAAAAAAAATTGCGTTGTCGTCTTTTGAGCTTCTCGTCATGAAATCTATGCAGCCTACTCAATCACTTTTTATAGCTACTGTTTACAGGCCTCCTGGACCATATACACCGTTCCTCACTGAGTTCCCTGAATTCCTATCGGACCTTGTAGTCATAGCAGATAATATTCAATTTTTTGGTGACTTTAATATTCACAGACCCACTCCAAAAGGCTTTCGGAGCCATCATCGACTCAGTGGGTTTTGTCCAACATGTCTCTGGACCTACTCACTGTCACAGTCATACTCTGGACCTAGTTTTGTCCAATGGAATAAATGTTGTGAATCTTAATGTTTTTCCTCATAATCCTGGACTATCGGACCACCATTTTAATATGTTTGCAATCGCAACAAATAATCTGCTCAGACCCCAACCAAGGAGCATCAAAAGTCGTGCTATAAATTCACATACAACACAAAGATTCCTTGATGCCCTTCCAGACTCCCTCTGCCTACCCAAGGACGTCAGAGGACAAAAATCAGTTAACCACCTAACTGAGGAACTCAATTTAACCTTGCGCAATACCCTAGATGCAGTTGCACCCCTAAAAACTAAAAACATTTCTCATAAGAAACTAGCTCCCTGGTATACAGAAAATACCCGAGCTCTGAAGCAAGCTTCCAGAAAATTGGAACGGAAATGGCGCCACAACAAACTGGAAGTCTTCCGACTAGCTTGGAAAGACAGTACCTTGCAGTATCGAAGAGCCCTTACTGCTGCTCGATCATCCTATTTTTCCAACTTAATTGAGGAAAATAAGAACAATACGAAATGTATGTTTTATACTGTCGCAAACTAACTAAAAAGCAGCATTCCCCAAGTGAGGATGGCTTTCACTTCAGCAGTAATAAATTCATGAACTTCTTTGAGGAAAAGATCATGATCATTAGAAAGCAAATTACGGACTCCTCTTTAAATCTGCATCAGTTTGTTATATCTGAAGTACTTATCTTGTCTTATCCGGTGTCCTGTGTGAATTTAAGTATGCTCTCTCTAATTCTCTCTTTCTTTCTCTCTCTCGGAGGACCTGAGCCCTAGGACCATGCCTCAGGACTACCTGGCATGATGACTCCTTGCTGTCCCCAGTCCACCTGGCCGTGCTGCTGCTCCAGTTTCAACTGTTCTGCCTGCGGCTATGGAACCCTGACCTGTTCACGGGACGTACTACCTGTCCCAGACCTGCTGTTTTCAACTCTCCAGAGACAACAGGAGCGGTAGAGATACTCTGAATGATCGGCTATGAAAAGCCAACTGCCATTTACTCCTGAGGTGCTGACTTGCAGCGCCCTCGACAACTACTGTGATTATTATTATTGGACCATGCTGATCATTTATGAACATTTGAACATCTTGGCCATGTTCTGTTATAATCTCCACCCAGCACAGCCAGAAGAGGACTGGCCACCCCTCATAGCCTGGTTCCTCTCTAGGGTTCTTCCTAGGTTTTGGCCTTTCTAGGGAGTTTTTCCTAGCCACCGTGCTTCTACAGCTGCATTGCTTGCTGTTTGGGGTTTTAGGATGGGTTTCTGTACAGCACTTTGAGATATCAGCTGATGTACGAAGGGCTATATTTAATTTGATCAACATTTCCCTGTTAGTTAACAGAGGCAACGTTGCCCTGTTAACACTATCACCGTTTCCCTGTTAGTTAACAGAGGCAACGTTGCCCTGTTAACACTATCAACGTGTCCCTTTACTGTGGAAATCCTGATTAAATCAATATTAGCCACTTTTAATGCAACATACCAAAACAAAATGAACTATGCAATACTTAGTATGCAAAACTAACTATGCAAGGGATTTTGTTGTAGGTAGAACACATCGGAGTAGGATTCTATTGCATTGACATGCCCTTACTCTACACAGACTGGTGCAGCATAACCAATCAGAGCTGCAGTAGGCCTATATACAAATGGATCATTGCCATATGGATCTGTGCCATTTACTTTGAACTGGACTGTGTTACAGCATGAGCAATAGTGAGTAGATGCACTTGTTTTGAGATCAAAGCCAGAGCTTAATTTAACCACGTGTGCACATTTAGTTCATATCCTTTGCTAGTTGGAGTTATTAGCCCAGTTATAGATAGTTTGTAGTCAGCAATAAGGGAGTGATTACTTCCTACAAGATTACAAAAGTGTACATTTCTAGACATTATGAAAATCAAGTTAGGTAAAGAGCTTTTTTTGTCTTAAAGGGACAGTGCTGTATTTTGAGACGACTGTTAAAATACTGTTAAACTAATTTAAACAGGTACAGCAGTAAACACGTGCCGGAAGTTACACTGAAGCTCAGCAGACCTGAAAATTGCTCAGTGATTAACATTTTTTTGAGGGAACATTGGACAGGACACACATTCATCTGGAGGTAACAGAGAGAGAAGAGAGAAACTGGGACAGGACACACATTCATCTGGAGGTAACAGAGAGAGAAGAGAGACTGGGACAGGACACACATTCATCTGGAGGTAACAGAGAGAGAAGAGAGAGACTGGGGCAGGACACACATTCAACTAGGGGTAACAGAGAGAGAAGAGAGAGAGAAGAGAGAAACTGGGACAGGACACACATTCATCTGGAGGTAACAGAGAGAGAAGAGAGAGAGAAGAGAGAAACTGGGACAGGACACACATTCATCTGGAGGTAACAGAGAGAGAAGAGAGAAACTGGGACAGGACACACATTCATCTGGAGGTAACAGAGAGAGAAGAGAGACTGGGACAGGACACACATTCATCTGGAGGTAACAGAGAGAGAAGAGAGACTGGGACAGGACACACATTCATTTGGAGGTAACAGAGAGAGAAGAGAGAAACTGGGACAGGACACACATTCATCTGGAGGTAACAGAGAGAGAAGAGAGACTGGGACAGGACATACATTAATTTGGAGGTAACAGAGAGAGAAGAGAGACTGGGACAGGACACACATTCATCTGGAGGTAACAGAGAGAGAAGAGAGACTGGGACAGGACACACATTCATCTGGAGGTAACAGAGAGAGAAGAGAGAGACTGGGACAGGACACACATTCAACTAGGGGTAACAGAGAGAGAAGAGAGAGAGAAGAGAGAAACTGGGACAGGACACACATTCATCTGGAGGTAACAGAGAGAGAAGAGAGACTAGGACAGGACACACATTCATCTGAGAGAGAGAAGAGAGAGAAGAGAGCGAGAAGAGAGAGAAGAGAGAGAGAAGAGAGAGAGAAGAGAGAGAGAAGACAGAGAGAAGAGAGAGAAGAGAGAGAAGAGAGAGAGAAGAGAGAGAAGAGAGAGAGAAGAGAGAGAAGAGAGAGAGAAGAGAGAGAGAAGAGAGCCTGGGACAGGACACACATTCATCTGGAGGTAACAGAGAGAGCAGAGAGACTGGGACAGGACACACATTCATCTGGAGGTAACAGAGAGAGAAGAGAGAGAGAGAAGAGAGAGAAGAGAGACTGGGACAGGACACACATTCATCTGGAGGTAACAGAACGAGAAGAGAGAGAGAAGAGAGACTGGGACAGGACACACATTCATCTGGAGGTAACAGAATGAGAAGAGAGAGAGAAGAGAGACTAGGACAAAGGCAATACACATTCACAAAGCCTTTATGAAGGCTACTTAAAAAGGCTATAAACTGTTCTACTTGATTTCTTCTGAAGTTATTGAATGTCTCCTCTTCCTCCAGACATGTTGCTGAGAACAGCTGAAACATCAATATTTTATCACTGTAGCTGCTTTGTTCTGTCTTTGATAGAGTTGCCAATGTACTCAAGGACTACCACATATAATACTCATACACATGGACCGAGAACACACACACACACTCCGTTTCATACTGTAGATTCCACTAACAGGACATATCCCTTCTGCCATTGGACGTCTACTGCTAGCCATTTCCAACCTTCAAGCTGTTCACTGGATGGGACAGACTGTATAATTACTCCTGTGTGATGTGTGTGTGTGTGTGTGTGTGTGTGTGTGTGTGTGTGTGTGTGTGTGTGTGTGTGTGTGTGTGTGTGTGATGTGTGTGTGCATCTGGAGACAGTAAAATCCAACCCCTTTTGACTGTTTAGTGGTGTATGTGAAACCTGCATTGTGTTTGTGAGGACATATATAGTGCATTAAATATATGTGAGGACATATGTATATAGTGCATTAAATGTATGTGAGGACATATGTATATAGTGCATTAAATGTATGTGAGGACATATGTATATAGTGCATTAAATGTATGTGAGTATACATGTTTTATATGCGCCTGCTGGAGCCAGGCGGTCCATAATGAAGCTGTAATTATGCAGGGCAACACGCACAGGTTGTGGGCCTCTGAGAGGTGCAGACTCATTCCTGGGCAAATGGGAGCCAGCTGGGTTTGATCTGCCATCACACACACACACACACACACACACACACACACACACACACACACACACACACACACACACACACACACACACACACACACACACACACACACACACACACACACACACACACACACACACACACACACACACACACACACACACACACACACACACCATCTCCTGCGGAAGGCCTCAACCACCCCAGCTCTGTTTATTTACTCTACTCTCTCTTCTCTTCTCTATCCTGTCTCTTCCTCCCTCCTGCTTCTCAGTCTCTCACTCTTCTGTCCTCAACTCCTTTCCCTCTATTTTACCACTCTTTCCCCTATCTTTCTTCATCCTTCCCTCACTCCCTCCCATTGTGGTGAAGTAGGTATACATGGACTCCCCTAAGCAGTCAGCCGCTGCCTGCTAACAGTGACCACAGCAGCAGTTCTGATCTACTGCACCTCTACTCACTATTTATCATCCCCATACATTTAGTTCTCACATAAGATACACAACTTCAAGCCACACACTTCATGACCCCCTCTTCTCTTTCTTTCTCTCTCGCTACTCTTCCTCCCATCTGGACCATAAGACTCCTACTCTCATCAGAAACACACAGGGAAGGGGAAACACATTAGACTACATTATAGAGTGAGACAGATCCTGTTCAAACAGCTTTTCAGAGTGTTTGTTTGTAGAGGAGCCAGAAGGTCCAGGAGAGAGTTCTGAGCAAAGATGCCACGTCTCTACCGCAGACGCCACGTCTCTACCTCAGGCGCCACGTCTCTACCGCAGGCGCCACGTCCCTACCGCAGGCGCCACGTCCCTACCGCAGGCGCCACGTCTCTACCGCAGGCGCCACGTCTCTACCGCAGGCGCCACGTCCCTACCGCAGGCGCCACGTCCCTACCGCAGGCGCCACGTCTCTACCGCAGGCGCCACGTCCCTACCGCAGGCGCCACGTCCCTACCACAGGCGCCAAGTCCATACCGCAGGCGCCACGTCCCTACCGCAGGCGCCACGTCTCTACCGCAGACGCCACGTCTCTACCGCAGGCGCCACGTCTCTACCGCAGGCGCCACGTCTCTACCGCAGGCGCCACGTCACTACCACAGGCGCCACGTCTCTACCACAGACGCCACGTCTCTACTACAGGCGCCACGTCACTACCACAGGCGCCACGTCTCTACCGCAGGCGCCACGTCTCTACCACAGGCGCCACGTCACTACCACAGGCGCCACGTCTCTACCGCAGGCGCCACGTCTCTACCGCAGACGCCATGTTGTTTCTCTGTGGTTTATAAAAACCCAAGGTGCCTCACTCGCTAATATTTTCTACTTTTTTAACAGCTTATTTAAAACTGCTGTTGGGAGAACTTTAAAAGCCATCTTTAAAACTACTGTAAACGTCTGCTTTTACGGAAAAGATTGGTTCCTTTGTCCGTAACCACATGTTGCAGTATATTCTTTACCTGTGTTGTTGCAAAATCAAATGTATTACCACACTCTCATTGTGTGTTAACTTTGCTAAAAAAAGTTTCTGGGAAGCGGTGTCTGTCATGACTTCCGCCGAAGTTGGCTCCTCTTCTTGTTCGGGCGGCGTTCGGCGTCACCGGCTTTCTAGTTGGCTCCTCTCCTTGTTCGGGCGGCGTTCGGCGTCACCGGCTTTCTAGTCGGCTCCTCTCCTTGTTCAGGCGGCATTCGGCGTCACCGGCTTTCTAGTTGGCTCCTCTCCTTGTTCGGGCGGCGTTCGGCGTCACCGGCTTTCTAGTCGGCTCCTCTCCTTGTTCGGGCGGCGTTCGGCGTCACCGGCTTTCTAGTCGGCTCCTCTCCTTGTTCGGGCGGCGTTCGGCGTCACCGGCTTTCTAGTTGGCTCCTCTCCTTGTTCGGGCGGCGTTCGGCGTCACCGGCTTTCTAGTTGGCTCCTCTCCTTGTTCGGGCGGCGTTCGGCGTCACCGGCTTTCTAGTCGGCTCCTCTCCTTGTTCGGGCGGCGTTCGGCGTCACCGGCTTTCTAGCCATCGCCGCTCCATTTTTCATGTATCCATTTGTTTTGTCTTGTTCCCTGCACACCTGGTTTTCATTCCCCAATCAATCTGCATGTATTTATTCCTCTGTTCCCCATCATGTCTTTGTGTAAGATTGTTTGTGTTACATTTGTATTGTTGACACGCCAGACTGGCTTGTTTTTTCTGTGTTATTTTTCACTAAGATGTTTATTGTTAGACATAATTCTTGTGACTGTTTTGCACGTTTTGCACTTTTGCCTAAATAAAGTGTGCGCCTGTTCTCAAATCTCTGCTGTCCTGCACCTGACTTTGCTACCAGTACGCACACATCTGACAGTGTCCTTACAAACAGTACACATGAACTACAACACTGTAGCCATTTTCAAGGTGAGAATGCCTGCACTGTTATTTCCTCTTTCCTTTATATTTTAGCGAGCAAAATCCAATCTCTCAGGTAAAGAAGCCGGATGTGGAGGTCCTGGGCTACCATGGTTACATGTGGTCTGTGGTTGTGATGCTGGTTGGGCATACTGTCAAATTCTCTAAAATGACGTTGGATACGGCTTATGGTAGAGACATTAGCATTCAATTATCTGGCAATAGATCTGGTGGACATTCCTGCACTCAGCATGCCAATTGCACGCTCCCTCACAACTTGAGACATCTGTGGCATTGTGTTGTGACAAAACTGCATATTTTTATTGCCTCCAGGACAAGGTGCACCTGTGTAATGATCATGCTGTTTAATCAGCTTCTTGATATGCCACAACTGTCAGATTATCTTGGCAAAGGAGAAAGGCTCACTAACAGGGATATAAACAAATGTGTGCACAAAATTTTAGCAAAATAATATTCTTGTGCCTCCAGAAAATTTCTGGGATCTTTTATTTCAGCTCATGAACTATGGGACCAACACTTTACATGTTGTGTTCATATTTTTTGTTCAGTATAGATAGAAAGAATGATACAACAATAGAGTGAACAATAGATGCCACTGATTTTCAGACACACATACTTCAGAACCACACACACACTCACACACAGAGAACAGTCAGTGTATTGACGGCGGCTCCCCTGGCTAGTGCTTTAATATCTGGTTCAGGCCCTGATTGACTATAATGGAAGCAGCATGGCGGCCGCTGCCTTTGAAATGTCTTCCACATGCGGAGGAGGGACACAGGGAGTGTGTGTCTCTGTATATGGGGCAGTGTGTGAGTGGGGGAGAGACAGGGTGTAGAGGAAGCATTTCCCCTCTTCTATGATCCTGCTCACATCCAGGTCAACACTCGCAGTGAGAACACACACACACACTTTTCCTATTTATCCTAACGTGTTGTTTTGCTGGCTTTGATATTAATAATAATGATGATGATTAGTTTCTCTGTGTAAACATGTTTACTTCTACCATGTTGTTTGAGGGTTTTTGATGTCTCAAAAGTCAAATATGGATTTTAGTTGAGTGTATTGTCTGAGACCAGCCACCCGGACAGCTGATGAAACTGAGGAGTATTTATGTCTGTAATAAAGCCCTTTTGTGGGGAAAAACTAATTCTCAAAAACCCCTGCCCAGTCATGTGAAATCCATAGATTAGGGCCTAATGATTCTATTTCAATTGACTGATTTCCTTATATGAACTGTAACTCAGTAAAATCATTGAAATTGTTGCATTTATATTTTTGTTCAGTATATCAGCATTATATCAATAATTATATCATTCAATATCTTGTTCTATCGTTCTTTTTATCTATCCTGTACCAGTTCTTATGGTTTCTCGTAGACATGAGGGTTAAACACCAAAACAAGTGGGTTGTGCCTCCAAGCCCTTGTCTGCCCTTAGTAAGCCACCACCATTGGACCAAAACAAATCTGAACCAAATATCAAATGTGACTAGAGCCAATTCTATGCTTGCACTCATGCCAAACCCCCAAACCACCAAACCGTGAAGTGATTTCCGAGATCTGAGAATGATGAATCTCTAATTCAAATCAGACCAAAGTAATCAAGCAATGCTGGAGCTAGCTGTGTATACACACACATGTTGGTGTGTGTCTGTGTGTGCGTGTGTGTTCGCGTGTGCGTGCATTAGTGGGAAAAATCAACACAGATACATATCGGGATATTATTTTTGACTCGATGGGGAGGAGGATGGGGTGGTGATGGGTCATTGGATCAGCACAAACTTCCAGTACGGACTGTTTGTTATGTAGATGTACAAAGGAGTGAAGATGGACGCCGTTTAAATACTATGAGGGTGGTTGATTAATCAAGAGTGAGGCGGACTTGTGGTTAATGAAGATTGGATGCAGGTGAGCAAATTAGAGAGTGACCGATAATCGGTTGGGCCAATATTTGTTACCGATATTAGCCTTTCCTTGACTATCGATGCAGCCGATGTCCCCTACGTAGTATGAGCACACTAGCCCCTTGTGTAAAATGTTGCAAACTGGTGAGGAACATCTGGCTGGACTGCATCTTGTTAGCTAACCACTCATGCTGGATATATTTTATCTTAAGGACACTTGATTGATGACACACGACATGTATACATTTTGAAAGTGTTCAAGGAAGGGTTCAAGGAACAGAACCGAAAAGTAGAATATTTTTAAAGGACCAGTGATCCATACTGTTCTGGAAAAGAACCGTTATTTTGATGGGAACTGGTTAGTAATGTTACTTTATGTAACAGACATTTTTTTCTAGTCCCACAACAAAATGCAGTAAAGCGCCTATGCAAAGCCCTCACTGAAACTTATTCCAGTGTCTGCCTGCAAGCTGGACATCTTTACCTGTGTGTGTTTAAGCACAGAGAAGAATGGATTAACCTTTTCAATGCTAGTTAGGGATACTATAGGCCTAGTTATCACGTAGGATTTATTAACTACAAAAAGGTAAGATGTATTTTACATTTTGGTACCACTCTGCACACACACAAGCTGGTTAGCTAGCTGCTCAAAAGGACATTCAAAGTTCCTCCATATAAGCCAATCCTCCTAGGTATAATTCTGTGTAACTAATTCATATAATGCATGTGATAACTAGATGCCCAGTGATTCAAGCCTCCTCAACCCTCTCTCGCTCTCTCCACACTTGTACAATTTCAGTTGCATCTTGCGCCATAGGCTACACTTGTTTGTCCATCACACATGTAAACAACTAGCTTGCCTGCTCTATCCACACTGATTGGTGAAGTAATTCAATTAGCTAAAAATGTTTTTTTAAATAGTTTACTTCATAGGTTAAAAAACAGAAAATAACAATATAAACCTGTACTTTTTTGGGGTTCAAACCCGTTCAGAACTTTCTTTTGCTGGTCAGAACAGTGGAACGAAACAAAAAAGATTGTGGTTCTGTTCAGAACTAAACTATTGGAAAATTATTTTGCTTCCAGCCCCTGATGTCCATATATAGGCTACAGGACATTACAAAACAACATACTGGCCGCCAGCTAGCTAGAAAATGTGAGGCTAAGGTCAGCTCAACTACTTTATTTGTTATAACACATTAACACATAGCAACACATAGCAAGCCGATTGTCTCCAAAAAATTTCACTGGGTTAAATGACTCGTATTCTCTTAGTTGACAAATTGTTGCGTGTAAGAGAGGAGTGTCTTGAGAGTGACTGGTCTGAGACAGTCTTAAAGAGACAGCACACTTTATGAAAAAAGAGATCAGGCTGCTTCTATGCAAATGTTGTTGAGGCAAATATAATAGGCTAATATAAGTCTCAAATTGAAGTGAAACTGTGTGATTGTTTGTCATCTGTAGCACCATAGATTCCACTGAAATCAGCCAAGACAAGCTCAATAACTCAATGCATGCACACACTCCTATTGAATATGCATTCACCTGTATTGTGAGTAGGTCTATGGCATCTTGATTTCACCCAGCTCTCACAGCCTCACGTCACAATGAGACGTCCAGCCATGTTTCTCAAAAGTCACATTTTATAAGTTGTTCCAAACATAAAATGTTGAAGTATTTAAAGTTAGGTTTAGGCATTAACTCCAAATTCTTAAGGTTAGGAATTCACTCCGGATGGTTAAGGTAAGGGTTAAGGATTGGGATAGGCTTCAAACAAAAATATCAAAAATAACTTGCAATCTGCCATCATCGTCCGCAATGCCCTAGCAAAACTGAAACCTACTTGAAGGTAACAGCGCTCACTGTTGCCCAGTGGCCAGTTTCCACGTCATCTCCCGACATCCTCAGACATGGATGGATGTCCAATACTGACTTGTGTCAGTTGTATCCTGTGCACGTGGCGAATACACTTAGAAACTTATGTAGTTAGATTGTCTCAGCCCATATATGGAGTTCCTGCTCCAGGCCACATTCCAATATGACTGTCTAGGCCCATATATGGAGTTCCTGCTCCAGGCCACATTCCAATATGACTGTCTGGGCCCATATTTGAAGTACCTCCTGTAAGGATGCATCCCAATAAGGAAAGACAATGCCTATATATAAGTTCCTGCTGTGTCGTCTGAAGCTTAAAGCTCCCCTCCCCAAAACTGCGTTATAAACTACACTCATGAGCGGCAATACACAGGAATATCACCATATCACAATAAAGCTGGACCATGTGGATGATAGAAACATGAGCTAGCAAACTCTGTAACGTGTCAAATTTGGCCAAAGAAGAGAGAGACGCTATTACTCTGACTCCATGAGGGGTCTATACTGATGTATAGACAGGTAGGTTGTTACACTGACTCCATGAGGGGTCTATTTATTTTTTATTTTATTTCACCTTTATTTAACCGGTTAGGCTAGTTGAGAACAAGTTCGCATTTACAACTGCGACCTGGCCAAGATAAAGCAAAGCAGTGCGACAGAAACAACAACAGCCTTGTCTCAGGATGGTAAGTTGGTAGTTGAAGATATCCCTCTAGTGGTGTGGGGGCTGTGCTTTGGCAAAGTGGGTGGGGTTATACCCTTCCTGTTTGGCCCTGTCCAGGGGTGTCCTCGGATGGGGCCAAAGTGTCTCCTGACCCCTCCTGTCTCAGCCTCCAGTATTTATGCTGCAGTAGTTTATGTGTCGTGGGCTAGGGTCAGTTTGTTATATCTGGAGTACTTCTCCTGTCCTATTCGGTGTCCTGTGTGAATTTAAGTGTGCTCTCTCTAATTCTCTAATTCTCTCTTTCTCTCTTTCTTTCTCTCTCTCGGAGGACCTGAGCCCTAGGACCATACCTCAGGACTACCTGACATGATGACTCCTTGCTGTCCCCAGTCCACCTGGCCGTGCTGCTGCTCCAGTTTCAACTGTTCTGCCTTATTATTATTGGACCATGCTGGTCATTTATGAACATTTGAACATCTTGGCCATGTTCTGTTATAATCTCCACCCGGCACAGCCAGAAGAGGACTGGCCACCCCACATAGCCTGGTTCCTCTCTAGGTTTCTTCCTAGGTTTTGGCCTTTCTAGGGAGTTTTTCCTAGCCACCGTGCTTCTACACCTGCATTGCTTGCTGTTTGGGGTTTTAGGCTGGGTTTCTGTACAGCACTTTGAGATATCAGCTGATGTACGAAGGGCTATATAAATACATTTTATTTTATTTGAACACAGAATTACACATGGAATAAACAAGCATACAGTCAATAACACAATAGAAAAAAAGAACGTCTATATACACTGTGTGCAAATGGCGTGAGGAGGTAAGGCAATAAATAGGCCATAGGAGCAAGTGATAGATGAGCAGATGATGATGTGCAAGTAGAGATACTGGTGTGCAAAAGAGCAGAAAATAAAATAAAAACAATATGGGGATGAGATAGGTAGATTGGGTGGGCTATTTACAGATGGACTATGTACAGCTGCAACGATCGGTTAGCTGCTCAGATAGCTGATGTTTAAAGTTAGTGAGTGGAATATAAGTCTCCAGCTTCAGCGATTTATGTAATTTGTTCCAGTCACTGGCAGCAGAGAACTGGAAGGAAATGTGGCCAAAGTAGGTGTTGGCTTTGGGGATGACCAGTGAGATATCCTTGCTGAAGCGCGTGCTTTGGGTGGCTGTTTTTATCGTGACCAGTGAGCTGAGATAAGGCTGAGCTTTACTTATCATAGACTTATAGATGATCTGGAGCCAGTGGGTCTGGCGACGAATATGTAGCGAGGCCAGCCGACTAGAGCATACAGGTCGCAGTGGTGGGTGGTATAAGGCGCTTTGGTAACAAAACGTATGGCACTGTGATAGACAACATCCAATTTGCTGAGTAGAGTATTGGAGCTATTTTGTAGATGGCGTCGCCGAAGTCGAGGATCGGTAGGATAGTCAGTTTTACTAGGGTAGGTTTGGCGGCGTGAGTGAAAGAGGCTTTGTTTTCAAAATAGAAAGCCGATTCTAGATTTGATTTTGGATTTGATGTTTAATATGAATCTGGAAGAAGAGTTTACAGTCTAGCCAGACACCTAGGTATTTGTAGTTGTCCACATATTCCAGGTCAGAACCGTCCAGAGTACTGATGATAGTTGGGCGGGCAAGTGTGGGCAGCAAATGGTTGAAAAGCATGCATTTGGTTTTACTAGCGTTTAAGAACAGTTGGAGACCACGGAAGGAGTGTTGTATGGCATTGAAGCTCATCTGGAGGTTAGTTAACACAGTGTGCAAAGAAGGACCAGATGTATACAGAATGGTGTCGTCTGCATAGAGGTGGATCAGGGAATCACCCGCAGCAAGAGCGACATCAGTGATATATACAGATTAAAGAATCGGCCCGAGAATTGAACCCTGTGGTATCCCAATAGAGACTGCCAGAGGTCCGGACAACAGGCCCTCCGATTTGACACACTGAACTCTGTCTGTGAAGTAGTTGGTAAACCAGGCGAGGCAGTCATTTGAGAAACCAAGGCTATTGAGTCTGCCGATAAGATTGGCTGAGAGTGTTGACAACATGTAAACTATACATCTTTAAAAAAAAAAAATCTATTTTTTATGATATCCAATTGGTAGTGGTAATCGGGAGAGGCAAAGGTCGACAGCCATGCGTCCTATGAAACACAACCCTGTCAAGCCGCACTGCTTCTTGACACACTGCTCGCTTAACCCGGAAGCCAGCCGCACCAATGTGTCGTAGGAAATACTGTCCAGACGGTGACCGAAGTCAGCTTACAGGCGCCTGGCCCACCACGATGCAGTACCTTAGACTGCTGCGCCACTCAGGAGGCCCCCTGTAAACTATTTTTTGTCTCCAAATGTTTATTGAAACCATAAATAAACGTGCACAATGAGCATTTTTTATCTCTCAAATACATTGTTACAGTTGTTGATTAGTGTCACGACTTCCGCCGAAGTCGATGCCTCTCCTTGTTCGGGCGGCGTTCGGCGTCGCCGGGCTTCTAGCCATCATCGATTTACTTTTCATTTTCCATTTGTCTTCTTGTCTTGTCTTGTCTTCCCACACACCTGGTTTCAGTTCCATCATTACATGTTGTGTATTTAACCCTCTGTTTGTTCCCCCCATGTCCTTGTCCAGAATTGTTTATTGTAAGTGCATGTGCACGTATGCTGTGTGACGGGTTTTGTTACCCATTGTTTGTTTGTTCTATTTTACGGTGGCTTTTATTATTAAACTGCTCCGTTGGAACACAGTTTTTGCTCTCCTGTACCTGACTTCCCTGCCGCCAGTACTCACCTATTATAATTAGCTAGCTAGCGAATTTTTGCCATATTAGCATTGAAATGAAATCAGTAAAAACACCTCAAAACAACAAGATAAAACTAGCTGAAACGAGCCACCTACGATTCCCCACATGGTAGCTTCTTGTCATTGTTGCTAGTTAACAGACCGTTCAGAACATTACAACACACGGCTTCCGGTCCCATCGATGCGCGCACATCATTTGTGACGTTGTCAACCAACCCTTAAATAGAAAGAGACTGGAGACTGTTAAGCTGTATTTTTTCATTAGCAGGGAGAGAGAGGGGTAAAGGGGAATCCTTAGAGGCAGTAACATGGCACCCAGCTCTAAAGTCTACAGTTGGCTAAACTCTTTCAGCGGCCATCTTAGCCCCAGCCTTCCTCTCCTCACAACTCTTACACTCTATTTTCCTCCCTCTATCTCCCCCACCCACTCTCGATCTCTCTCTCTCTCTCCTGTTATCTGAGTGTTCTTTATTAACTGGAAGACAGAAAACAGAGCATGAAAGAGACTGGGATTGGAGCCTGGCATATGAGTGGGTGAGTGAGTGAGTGAGTGAGTGGAGTGTGGAGGGGATGGAGTGTGGAGGGGATAGAGTGTGGAGGGGATAGAGTGTGGAGGGGATAGAGTGTGGAGGGGATAGAGTGTGGAGGGGATGGAGTGTGGAGGGGATGGAGTGTGGAGGGGATAGAGTGTGGAGGGGATGGAGTGTGGAGGGGATAGAGTGTGGAGGGGATAGAGTGTGGAGGGGATAGAGTGTGGAGGGGATAGAGTGTGGAGGGGATAGAGTGTGGAGGGGATAGATTGTGGAGGGGATAGAGTGTGGAGGGGATAGTGTGGAGGGGATAGAGTGTGGAGGGGATGGAGTGAGGAGGGGATAGAGTGTGGAGGGGATGGAGTGTGGAGGGGATGGAGTGTGGTAGCAGAAAGAGAAAAGAGACAGAGGATTTACGTGGAGTCTTTGAAACTCCCTAAATCCTCTGTCCCTGTCTCTGTCATACAGCCTTTACTAATGCCCCTCTGAAGCAGCTCTACACTGAGAAAAACTCTGCTGTGTGTGTGTGTTTGTTTGTGTTCGTGACTGACAGAAGCAGAGTCTCTAGAGAAGCAGAGATGCTTATAGAGTTTAGAAAGATTCCACAACCTGACTGTGTAGGGATCTACCTCTGTGTCTTTGATCAGGCCAGGCAGAAACATAACATCACACTGGCTAGGTTTCAAAATACACCTTGTTCTGTATACACAGTAGTGCACTAGCATTGACCATACCACCAAGTGGAGCCTGATCTGGTCAAAAGTAGTGCACTAGATGGCTGCCATCTGACATATGTCCATTCATTCACTCTCTCAATGGATTATTCTCCCTTACAGAGAAGTTTAGGCCATTCACATCTGCCAGTTTCCTGGAGTCAGTGCCCAAGACAAGTCCTGTCATCCTTCAAGCCCAGGGAGTGAGTGAGCACGGACCATTATCCAAACACCTGTATCTCTGTCCCAGAGCGAGCAGCCATCCATAGTAGAGGTCAACCGATTAATCGGAATGGCCGATTAATTCGGGCCGATTTCAAGTTTTCATAACAATCGGTATTTTTGGACACTGATTTGGCCTATTTAAAAATATATATATATTTTTTTTTTTACACCTTTATTTAACTAGGCAAGTCTGTTAAGAACACATTCTTATTTTCAATGACGGCCTGGGAACGGTGGGTTAACTGCCTTGTTCAGGGGCAGAACGACAGATTTTTACCTTGTCAGCTCGGGGATTCGTTTTTGCAACCTTCCAGTTACTAGTCCAACGCTCTAACCACCTGCCTTACATTGCACTCCACGAGGAGCCTGCGTGGCAGGCTGACTACCTGTTACACGAGGGCAGCAAGAAGCCAAGGTAAGTTGCTAGCTAGCATTAAACTAGTTTTTTATAAGATAATCAATCTTCACATAATCACTAGTTAACTACACATGGTTGATGATATTACTAGTTTATCTAGCGTGTCCTGTGTTGCATATAATCGATGCGGTTAATTTCTCATCGAATCACAGCCTACTTCGCCAAAACGGGTGATGATTTAGCACTGTCGTTGCACCTAACCATAAACATCAATGCCTTTCTTTAAAATCAATACACAAGTATTGCAAGCAGTCAGGGTATATGCAGCAGTTTGGGCCGCCTGGCTCGTTGCGAACTGTGTGAAGTCCATTTATTCCTAACAAAAACCATAATTAATTTGCCAGAATTGTCATTATTATGACATAACATTGAAGGTTGTACAATGTAACATCAATATTTAGACTTAGGGATTCCACCCGTTAGATAAAATACGGAACGGTTCCGTATTTCACTGAAAGAATAAACGTTTTGTTTTCGAAATGATAGTTTCCGGATTCGACCATTTTAATGACTAAAGGCTTGTATTTCTGTGTGTCATTATGTTATAATTAAGTCTATGATTTGACATTTGATAGAGCAGTCTGACTGAGCGGTGGTAGGCAGCAGCAGGCTCGTAAGCATTCATTCAAACAGCACTTTTGTGCGTTTGCCAGCAGCTCTTCACAATGCTTCAAGCATTGAGCTGTTTATGACTTCAAGCCTATCAACTCCCGAGATTAGGCTGGTGTAACTGATGTGAAACGGCTAGCTAGTTAGCGGGGTGCGTGCTAATAGGGTTGCAATCGGTGACGTCACTCGCTCTGAGACTTGGAGTAGTTGTTCCCCTTGCTCTGCAAGGGCCGCGGCTTTTGTGGAGCGATGGGTAACGATGCTTCGAGGGTGGCTGTTGTCGATGTGTTTCTGGTTCGAGCCCAGGTAGGGGCGAGGAGAGGGACGGAAGCTATACTGTTACACTGACAATACTATAGTGCCTATAAGAACATCCAATAGTCAAAGGTATATGAAATACAAACGGTATAGAGAGAAATAGTCCTATAATAACTACAACCTAAAACGTCTTACCTGAGAATATTGAAGACTCATGTTAAAAGGAACCATCAGCTTTCATATGTTCTCATGTTCTGAACAAGGAACTTAAACGTTAGCTTTTTTACATGGTACATATTGCACTTTTACTTTCTTCTCCAACACTTTGTTTTTGCATTATTTAAACCAAATTGAACATGGTTCATTATTTATTTGAGGCTAAATTGATTTTATTGATGTATTATATTAAGTTGAAATAAGTGTTAATTCAGTATTGTTGTAATTGTCATTATTACCCCCAAAAAATTAAAAATTAAAAATCCTCTGATTAATCGTTATCGGCTTTTTTTGGTCCTCCAATAATTGGTATCGGCGTTGAAAAATCATAATCGGTCGACCTCTAATCCATAGCATTGACATGCAGAGCAGAGATCCCTCACACATATGACCTCTCAAACCATCCAAACGTCCAATGATCAATCCAGATGCCTCCAGTCAATTAAGCTTTGTCATATAATGTTACATCCAACCCTGAATAACAATAAGCTCCCATAATAATTACGCATGCAAACATATACACACACACAGCATACACAAATCCTACACGCACACACACAAAGAGACACAGAGAAACACAGACCCTAGCTGTATGTCTGTAATGATGTTGGTCACGGCGTGTGGATGGTAAACAGGTGGTGTCGCTTAGCAAAATATATCTCATGGATTAAAGGCCACCAGCAAATACATTTATCACACACATTTTGTTTTATTATCCTTGTGGGGACCAAACAATTGATTCCCATTAATAATCCTATTTACCCTAACATTAACTCCTAAACCTAAACCAAAACCTTAACCCCCAACCTTAACCCCCAACCTTAACCCCCAACCTTAACCCCCAACCTTAACCCCCAACCCTAACCCCAACCCTAACCCCCAACCCTAACCCTAACCCCTAACCCTAACCCTAACCCCCAACCCTAACCCCCAACCCTAACCCCCAACCCTAACCCTAACCCCTAACCCTAACCCCTAACCCTAACCCCTAACCCTAATTCTAACTGTAATTGTAACCCTAAACCAAAACCCGTAAACATATAATAATAGGCTAAATGTTCCTACGTGTCTGAATTGTCCTTGTTATACTATCCTTATGAGGACTGCTGGTCCCCACAAGGACAGTAAAACCAAACACACACACACAAATGCAACCCCACACCCTGTCAAACAATACAGAACAATTCCCACAATAATTCCTCAGGGATCCTTAAGAGAGTGTGTGCATGTGTGTGTGTTGTAATTAAGAAATTAATAAGACAAAAAAGGAAAACAATTAGTCATGGAGATACACTCACGTCCTCTGTGGCATCTCCTCAATGAACCCGCACACACACACACACACACACACACACACACACACACACACACACACACACACACACACACACACACACACACACACACACACACACACACACACACCATAGCCTAATCTGCCCTGAAACCCAGCCAGGACTCAAAGACACACTTGAGAGAAAAGCGCTTTCTGAAGGGAGTGCTGGATAGAGTCCAGAAAGCCAGATTATTGTTGCTTAGAGAGAATGAAGCAGTGTAAGCTCATTAAAGACTGAAACTGTCTGCTGTTTAACAGGCCTAAGAGGAATTTAATTGTGTTACTTTGTCTCAGAGATTCTTCTTCTGGGAAAAACTCAAGCTAGTGTTTAGTTAGCGTCTCTTTTGTGGCATGCATCTAAACACACACAGAGGTCATGACAGGTCAGGTTCTCTTTGATGCGTAGAAACACACACAAACACACGTGTGAGAGACCACGCATCTCCGTTCGGTAAACGGAATCAACAGAGAATCTTTGCTAACGAGGGTTCAAAGGTCTCCATTATAACCACATTTCCTATGCAACCGTTAGACACACCACCTCAGGGTTGCTCTGTGCCTTCAGTAGATTCTCTACACTCCAAGGACCCGTTATGGTTGAGCAGCAACACAACCTCTGCATCGCTGCTTTCCTGCATTCTGCAGAGGAGGAGCTACACTAGGCCAGCTCAGCGAGGGCCAAGTGTGTGTCAGAGTTGGAGAGGTTGGGAAAACAGACTCTCATGCTTTTTCATAGTTCAACTATGTCGTAAAAATGCCTCAAACTGCACCACGTTTATTTCCGTCAGTGAGAGAAAGCAAATTACACACACAGCCTCTAACACACATGAAGAGAAAACACACACAGCCTCTAACACACATGAAGAGAAAACACACACTAACACACACAGCCTCTAACACACATGAAGAGAAAACACACACTAACACACACAGCCTCTAACACACATGAAGAGAAAACACACACTAACACACACAGCCTCTAACACGAGGGGAAAGAGGGAGAAGGGATAAACTTGTTGGTATTTAGATGGTAGAAATACTCCCATGTAAACAAGCTCACTGATTGCATCTTTACAGCCGAGTGAGAGAAACAGAGAGAGAGAGAGAGTATGTAGTCATAGAGGGCAACGCCTGGACAGCAAGCCTTGAATCAGCAACCCTGCAGTTAGCTGTACAGGGCACCTGTGCTGTCAGCCCTCTAGGCAGATGCCGTAGAAGGAAAGAGTAGACCGTTACATTGCCATATGGAACCAGGGTGGTAGCAGATTTTCTGGGCAGAGCACAGCACAAATAGACCAAATAAGTCAGGACCACTCTCCACACACAAACACACATCCCTGTGGTGCCAGCCCAGCTAGAAGAAATCAATGGGCCCTGTGTGTGTGTGTGTGTGTGTGTGTGTGTGTGTGTGTGTGTGTGTGTGTGTGTGTGTGTGTGTGTGTGTGTGTGTGTGTGTGTGTATTCTCCTCGTCTGATACACACGGGGTGCAGTGCTGGTCTGGGATTCTGGGAGGGTGAAGTTAGGGGTGGGGGTGGGGTGTGGGGAGCTGGTGGGGTGTGGGGAGCTGGTAAGTGATGAAAGCAAGTCCTTGTTGCCCTCTATGGAAGTGAAGCCAGTTCTCATTCCATTCCTCATTCCGCCCTCCCATCCCTTCCTTTTCTTCACCAACCTAAACTCATATCCGTCCTCCCAAATCAACTCACCCCCTTTACACCCCTTCTTAGGTGGTTAAGGGTAACTTTTACCTGGAGCTAGTGGTTAGGGAGACCTGCATGTTGGGACAACATCTGTGAAGACTGAAACTAAAAACAACAACTTAATTACCTTAAAAAATATGACTCATTATCTGATGTCCTACTTACATTTCTGATGGTCAGCCTCAAAGGTCCGTGTGTGTTGAGGGGGGTATACAGTGCATTTGAAAACTATTCAGACCCCTTTCCTTTTTCCACATGTTGTTACGTTACAGCCTAATTCTAAAATTGATTAAATACATTTTTTCCCTCATTAATCTACACACAATGCCCCATAATGACTAAGCAAAAACAGGTTTTTAGAAATTTTTGCAAACAGAAATACCTAATTTACATAAGTATTCAGAACCTTTGCTATGAGACTCGAAATTGAGCTGAGGTCGAAGGAATTGTCCAAGACAGGATTGTGTCAAGGCACAGATCTGGGGAAGAGTACCAAAAAATGTATTCAGCATTGAAGGTCCCCAAGAACACAGTGGCCTCCATCATTCTTAAATGGAAGATGTTTGGAACCACCAAGACTCTTCCTAGATCTGGCCGCCTGGCCAAAACTGAGAAATCTGGGGAGAAGGGCCTTGGTCAGGGAGGTGAACAAAACCTGATGTTCTCTCTGACAGAGCTCAGAGTTCCTCTGTGGAGATGGGAGAACCTTCCAGAAGGACAACCATCTCTGCAGCACTCCCCCTATTAGGCCTTTATGGTAGAGTTGCCAGACGGTAGCCACTCCTCAGTAAAAGGCACCCGACAGCGCACTTGGAGTTTGCCAGAAGGCACCTAAAGACTCTCAGACCCTGAGAAACAAGATTCTCTGGTCTGATGAAACCAAGATTTAACACTTTGGCCTGAATGCCAAGTGTGGAGGAAACCTGGCACCATCCCTACAGTGAAGCATGGTGGTGGCAGCACCATGCTGTGGGGATGCTTTTCAGCGGCAGGGACTGGAAGACTAGTCGGGATCGAGGGAAAGATGAACAGAGCAAAGTACAGAGAGATCCTTGATGAAAACCTCCTACAGAGCGCTCAGGACCTCATACTGAGGTTAAGGTTCACCTTCCAACAAGAAAACGACCCTAAGCGCACAGCCAACACAACGCAGGAGTGGCTTTGGGACAAGTCTCTGAATGTCCTTGAGTGGCCCAGCCAGAGCCCGGACTTGAACCCAACTGAACATCTCTGGAGAGACATGAAAATATACCGTACAGCGACGCTCCCCTTCTAACCTGACAGAGCTTGAGAGGATCTGCAGAGAAGAATGGGAGAAACTCCCCAAATACAGGTGTGCCAAGCGGGGCGGCAGGGTAGCCTAGTGGTTAGAGCAGTGGACTAGTAACCAGAAGGTTACAAGTTCAAACCCCTGAGCTGACATAGTACAAATCTGTCATTCTGCCCCTGAACAGGCAGTTAACCCACGTTAACCCACTAGGCCATCATTGAAAATAAGAATTTGTTCTTAACTGACTTGCCTGGTTAAATAAAGGTAAAGAAGACTCAAGGCTAATCTCTTCCAAAGGTACTTCAACTGAGTAAAGGGTCTTTATGTAAATGTGATATTTCCGTTTTTATTTTTTATACATTTCCAAAATGTATAAAAAGTTGAGCGGGGAAAAAAACCCAATTTAATCAATTTTAGAATAAAATGTGGAAAAAGTGGAAATGTGGAAAAAGTCAATGGGTCTGAATTAGAGGTCCACCGATTATGATTTTTCAACGCCGATACCGATTACTGGAGGACCAAAAAAGCCGATATCGATTAATCGGACGATATTTTTTATTTTATTTGTGATAATGACAATTACAACAATACTGAATGAACACTTATTTTAACTTAATATAATACATCAATAAAATCAATTTAGCCTCAAATAAATAATGAAACATGTTCAATTTGGTTTAAATAATGCAAAAACAAAGTATTGGAGAAGAAAGTAAAAGTACAATATGTGCCATGTAAAAAAGCTAACGTTTAAGTTCCTTGCTCAGAACATGAGAACATATGAAAGCTGGTGGTTCCTTTTAACATGAGTCTTCAATATTCCCAGGTAAGAAGTTTTAGGTTGTAGTTATAGGAATTATAGGACTATTTCCCTTTGTTCCATTTGTATTTCATTAACCTTTGACTATTGGATGTTCTTATAGGCACTTTAGTATTGTCAGTGTAACAATATAGCTTCCGTCCCTCTCCTCGCTCCTCCCTGGGCTCGAACCAGCAACACAATGACAACAGCCACCATCGAAGCAGCGTTACCCATGCAGAGCAAGGGGAACAACCACTAGAAGGCTCAGAGCGAGTGACGTTTGAAATGCTATTAGCGCACGCTAACTAGCTAGCCATTTCACTTCGGTTACACCAGCCTCATCTCGGGAGTGGATAGGCTTGAAGTCATAAACAGCGCAATGCTTGACGCACAACGAAGAGCTGCTGGCAAAACACACGAAAGTGCTGTTTGAATGAATGTTTCCGCGCCTGCTTCTGCCTACCACCGCTCAGTCAGATACTTAGATACTTGTATGCTTGTATGCTCAGTCAGATTATATGCAACGCAGGACACGCTAGATAATATCTAGTAATATCATCAACCATGTGTAGTTAACTACTGATTATGATTGATTGTTTTTTTATAAGATAGGTTTTCATGCTAGCTAGCAACTTACCTTGGCTTACTGCATTCGCGTAACAGGCAGTCAGTCTCCTTGTGGAGTGCAACGAGAGAGAGGCAGGTCGTTATTGCGTTGGACTAGGTAACTGTAAGGTTGCAAGATTATATCCCCCGTGCTGACAAGGTGAAAGTCTGTCATTCTGCACCTGAACGAGGCAGTTAACCCACCGTTTCTAGGCCGTCATTGAAAATAAGAACGTGTTCTTAACTGACTTGCCTAGTTAAATAAAGGTATAAAAAATAAAAAATAAAAATGGCAAATCGGCACCCAAAAATAGAGATTTCCGATTGTTATGAAAACTTGAAATCGGCCCCAATTAATCGGCCATTCCGATTAATCGGTCGACCTCTAGTAGACACACATGCATCCACATGTTCCTATGTTATTGTATTCTTCTAGAATATAGATCCTAGTGTTCTGGGTCCAGACTTTCCCTATAGAAGACTCCTCCCACCATGGAGGATTTTTGTGGCTTGTTCCCATGGCAACAAATCACTCGACATCCCAGTTGACTTCCCTAACCCCGCCTCCCTCTATCCTATCTTAAACAGCACTGTCCTCTTACCAGGGCTTCCTGGAGCTTTAGGATGCAAATAGAGATGAAAGAAGCAGCCAATAGAGTTAGAGCAAAGGTGGGATGAAGACACATCTAGCCAATCAAAACACAGAATCATTCACATACGCCTACCTCCTCCCTCACACCCATCAATAAATCTCTCCACAAATAAATCTCACTATGACCAATCAGGCTTTATGTTGGCTCTTTGTTGCCCAACTCCAAACCTCAACCGGAAACCGAAAAGAGGGATAGAAGAGGGCATGAAGCCCTGAGCTGTCCCTACAAGACCAAAGGTCGCCATTCCTTCAGGCTCTTTGTTATACTGCACACACACAGTATCCCTACTGTACTTCATACTGTTGCTTTGACAGGGAGCTGAGTTAGGTGTCCTGGTAGGAAGAGAGTACAGAGACAGATCTGGTCTTCATTATGATCTACTGTACAGACTTTCACTATGTCTACTCCACTGGGAGAACAAACACATCGTTCAGGACTTGTTTAACACACACACACACACACACACACACATACACAATACAGACATACTGTACAGACGTACTGGTCCCTTTCAACACTCCATGTGTGGACAGTCTCTCTCTCACACATGAATGAATGTATGCACGTACACACACATGCACAAGCATACATACACATGTGCACACTGCTCTGCTCCCTATCTTAGTTAACCTCATACACAAACACACTCCAAAAGCATCCAGACAATCACTGTTGATGGTAATCACTTCTCCCGTTCACCGAGACAGGCATGTTCCAACCCACTACACACACAGTTTTTCTCCCCCTCTTTCAGACTCCAAGGATGGGATGGAGAGGAAGGATACATGTTTATAGTGTTTGAATAGGGCCTCCTTCCTTTCTGTCCTTTTCTTACGTACAGGATGGCACTTGATAAAGCAGCGTAGCTTAGCATCATGACATTCCCCTAAACCAGGGGTGTCAAACTCATTCCAGGGAGGGCCGAGTGTCTGCCGGTTTTTGGTTTTCCTTTCTGTTAAGACCTAGGCAACCAGCTGAGGGGAGCTTCTTACTAATTAGTGACCTTAATTCATCAATCAAGTACAAGGGTGGAGCCAAAACCTGCAGACACTCAGCCCTATGTGGAATGAGTTTGACACATGCCCTAGACCTTCAGTACTGTCAATGCCACAACAGTTCACTCACCTGTGGTGTGTGTGGGGGTTGGAATAGGGGTGGAGGCTGGTATGTCCATGGAGGGGTTGGGGTGCAGAATGGGGGGATGTGGGTCCCTATCATCAGGGGGCTCAGGTGAGCTGACAGGGGGGCTCCTCTCCTCATCCATGGGTGTGGCACACTAGGGGGTGGGGGGAACAGGTGTCAAGCCTGACAGAGACACAGAGATACACAGAGAACCCTGTCAGACAACACAAAAGAGAGAGAGCGAGAGAGAGAGAGAGAGAGAGAGAGAGAGAGAGAGAGAGAGAGAGAGAATTGACCATGCTTAGAACCCCAATCAGCAGAGCACTCCAGCATGGAGACAGAAAAAGGATCATAAAATCAAACTACCATACACTGTGTGTATCTTGACCCTTTCCTCCGAATGTTTCAGGAAAGTTCCAGAATCCTAACAGAGTATGCAGAAGTTGGCCAACATCGGGGGATTAGAGAGCACCAGCTCAGCTGCATGTGCGTGACCATCTCTGTGGGACAGCTGTGCTCTGGCGTGCTTATGCTCCTCAAGCAACACAGACTGCAAGGCCTCTGTCACAGCTCAGTATGGAGCACAACCAGCCAGCCATTGACATGTTCATATTGCATGTATTGCACTCACATGGGAGATTCATTTTATTTCAGAAAACCCATCTCCACTTCTTCCTTCTCATGACTGTCTGGACGCATTCTAGCACCTTCTGGGCTAGAATTTATTTTGCCCTGGTCGAGATAACTGACTAACCTTTAATTCAATGGGCTTCTACACTTTTGGCACTTTTAGTCATCTAAACGGGCTGTAGCCTACACTAAACACTTACAGTAGCATAGTATGTCAAAATATGTGTCAAAATATTGTGTCTGAAATATGTGCCATCTCTATACAAAGATGATCTGCTAATAAAATGAAAATGGTATCAAACTTTGAATTACTTTTATTTTACATTTAAGGATGTTAGAAAACTTTATGAAGTTGGCAAAGTCCTCAACTAAACTGCTGTGTTGATCCTTGATCACAATTAAAGGCATCTGATCCTTACCTTAACCCTGACCTGGGCTTGAGGAGAAGAGGTACTGGTTCAACCCTGAACCTAACCTTAACCTAATGTTAACCAATTCTGAAATTAAAAATCGGTTGCAGGTCAGAAGTGTCCATATAGTTCTCATTATATTTACATTGCATTACATGCCTGACGGATTTATTTCTCCTGACGAGTCCATGCACGCTCACCCTGAGCCAGCCGACTCAACCCTGTGGTCCTGTTCAAACTCGATTTATATTGAAGCAAAAGGCGACAAGTTAGACAACATAGGTAGAACTCCTCAAAACCACTTACCTTACTGTTGGCCGCGACACAGGGCACTCGTTGTTCGCTAATTCATTCTCTGACCCCTTTCCCAGGTAGACTAGATTCTCCTCTCTGACTTTCCCGTGCTCTCTGCTCTACTCTCCTCTAACTTTCCCCTCTCGTTGTCAGCACAACTCTTCTTCTCGTCTCCATAAACTCCTTCATGCGTAATTTTAGGACATGTCTTGATGCAGAAGTGGACTGTTAGGATTTTTTCGAAACGTTTTTCCTCTCTTTCCAACCCCCCTCGGGGACTCTATCTCCGTCTGTCCCGTTCCTCCGCCTGTCAGTGTGAATGTGGGTTCGAGCTCTACGGGCAGTCTCCAGAACAGTCTTTGTCTCGGGTTCAACTTTCCCAGCCCTTACAGAGGTTTGACATAGGCTACAATGCTCTCTTTACAAAGTAAAAAAAAATGATTTTATAACTTTCCAAACTCACGAGTTGTTTGCTGCTGTAGATGATTCAGCGTTGAAACTTTGGATGTCATCAGACTTGCCCGTACTTCACGCACTCCTCCTGCCTGTCCCTCCTCTCTCTCCCCTCAAACGCTTGTCTGGGGAAAGCTCCAGTCTGTTAGAAAATAAACTACAGTCAACACTGATTACCGTGCTTCCTCCAGGCACGAATTTAGAATTACCCCTAAACTAAAGCCGCGGATTGACTAACATGGGATCTCAGATGAGTTATATTATTATATCGACGCATACCTCGAAGTGATAATTAGGATTATGATAACAAGGTTTATTATCACCATAGTAGGATAATATAGCTAGGCCTAGTATTAAGCAATAATTATAAATGATCAAATGTTGAAATTGTTGGACTAGCCTATGCATAAAACAGTAGCCTATATTATGATGTATAAAACAAGCCTAATAATAGGTCTAATAATAATCATAAATCATTATTTTTTTTAATCATTTTTATAGGAATAGTATTTGTGTCAGATCCTCTCATGTTAACAAATGGTTCATGTTCAAAGTGCGTTTAGGTAGGCTACACAAACAATTAATTGTGCATAGCCTAGGCTAACCACAAATGTGATTGCCACGCATCAACAGTTGAAAAGGCCAACCTCGTTCAGATGAAAAGGCCATCCTCATTCATTCCCGCCATCCTCGCGCCCGCGCAGGGGTCACGTTTATTAAATGTGCGTGCGCACCAAACATACTCTAACCTTGCGTGCGCCATTTCCCCGCAAATGTGGTTATTTATTAGTTTTGAACTCTCAGGAAAGTGTATGCATCTCCAAGCACAGCACAGACCATGCCTTAGCACAGCTTCTATCGGTTGATCAATTGTATTGCAAGCAGATATTGCTCTTGTGGGGAAATGGAGGCGTTTGGTGCAGGGGGATTATTATAGTGCCTAATACAAACATTAGAACATTAACACTAATAATAAAACAGATGCATTTGCCATTGGTAAGGACATGTTTTATTTGTACTTTTATTATATAGGCCTAAATCATAATCATATATTGCAGGATGTCTCCTTTTCTGACATGACTTGTTTATTTCCGCTGTACAGCAAATATTAGCAAACCACTTATCCATCGCTCATTCAATAGCCAAGCATGCTCGAAAGTAAATAGACCAGTAGTTTACTTAACATGTTTGACAGTATGGATAAGCTATACTTATTGCTGTGTGGTATGAGCATGGTCTCATAGACTAGGTGTAACATAGTAAATGTAAATCCAGGACACTCAAAGTAGTATTATATATTATAGTTGGTATGGTTATATAAAACAGTATTATATATTATAGTTGGGACTAATAAACACCTCCCTCTGCAACTGGATCCTGGACTTCCTAATGGGCCACCCCCAGGTGGTAAGGACGAGACAGCCTACAGGGAGGAGGTCAGAGACCTGGCTGTGTGGTGCCAGGAAAACAACCTCTCCCTCAACGTGATCAAGACAAAGGAGATTATTGTGGACTACAGTAAAATGAGGACCAAGCACTCCCCCATTCTCATCGACTGGGCTGTAGTGGAGCAGGTTGAGAGTTTCAAGTTCCTTGGTGTCCACATCACCAACAAACTATCACGGTTCAAGTATACTAAGACAGTCATGAAGAGGGCACGACAAAACCTATTCCCCCTCAGGAGACATTTGGCATGGGTCCTCAGATCCCCTAAAGGTTCTACAGCTGCACCATCGAGAGCACCTGACTGGTTGCATCATTGCCTGGTAGGGCTACTGCTCGGCCTCTGACCGCAAGGCACTACAGAGGGTAGTACGTACGGCCCAGTACATCACTGGGGCCAAGCTTCCTGACATTCAGGACCTCTATAACAGGCAGTGTCAGAGGAAGGCCCAAAAATTGTCAAGCGGTAATTGATCAAGTGGTACCGGATCGCCAAGTCTAGGTCCAAGAGGCTTTTAAACAGCTTCTACCCCCAAGCCATAAGACTCCTGAACATCTAATCAAATGGCTACTCATAATATTTTCGTTGCCCTCCCTCTTTTACGCTGCTGCTACTCTCTGTTATTATCTATGCATAGTCACTTTAATAATTTTACCTACATGTACACATTACCTCAATTACCTCGACTAACCGCTTCCCCCGCACATTGTACCGGTACCCCCTGTATATAGCCTCGCTACTGTTATTTTACTGCTGCTCTTTAACTATTTGTTCCTTTTATTTATTTAACTGCATTGTTGGTTAAGGGCTTGTAAGTAAGCATTTCACTGTAAGGACTACCCCTGTTGTATTCGGCGCATGTGACAAACAAAAATGTATTTGACATTTCATATGTTGAATGCACTGATATTTGTCAATATGAAGAGACAGAATAGGATGTCACATATCTCATTATATTGAATGAGTCCATGTCTGGCCATAGGAAATGTCCATGTGTGTCACGTTCGTCATAACGAGGAGACCAAGGCGCAGCGTATTATGAATACATTCTTCTTTATTTAAACGAAGAACACTAAACAAACTAACAACATGACCGTGAAGCTGTAACACAAGTGCTGACATGCAACTACACATAGACAATAACCCACAAAACCAAAATGGCAAATGGCAACCTAAATAGGATCCCCAATCAGAGACAACGATAAACTGCTGTCTCTGATTGGGAACCAATTCAGGCCACCATAGACCTACATATACCTAGACATACTAAAATCCCCATAGATATACAAAAAACCCTAGACAGGACAAAAACACCTAGACAATACAAAAACTAAACCAACCACCCTTGTCACACCCTGACCTAACCAAAATAATAAAGAAAACAAAGATATGGTCAGGGCGTGACAATGTGTGATATTCGGAGTAGTCTAATCCCAGTATAATACAATGTCTGGAACACACTGGATCTGGGATCAGAATTTGTCAGGATATGGTGCAGATCCACAAGACTCAAAATATGCATTGGAAATGGTCTGTATTCTCTAGAATATAAAAAAAGTGTAATGTAAAGATATCCCCTAATATATCCCCTTTGAGTGTAACTCTAACCCTAACCTCTAGCCTTGCTAGCGTTAAGCAGCTAGCTAATGATAGTGTTAGTCACGAATTCGTATCATAACATACATTTAGCAAATGCATAAAACAGCCTATTGTACATTTTACAAATGTGTAACATAGGCTATTGCACGAATTGTCATTTTTAGCACATTGCACAAATAGCCATTTGTAAGATACTATACAAACTGTAAACATATCATACGAAATGAATGATTGACATCCACTCATTAATACATACAATACGAAATGTAACATATCATACTCAATGTGGTATGCAGATTTACTTACAGAATAATACAAAATGCTCTGAGACCAGGTTGCAGCGGGAGCAGGAAATATTTCATCTTAGAGCCTATACCGAAGCAGGAGAAATAAACACAGCCATGTACTAATAAACTAAATATTGAACAACAATTCGTATTTTGAAAAGAAGTGTGGGCTGATGCATTTATACTTTTAAATTGTTCGAATAGATTATTAGTCTAGCAGAATGCAAGGCCAGTGTTTGACTCTCGCTATAGGCATCATGCATTTTTTTGTTTGAAAGTCACTGCAAAGGATGAACACATTCTGCCCACACCTCTTCAGAAATGTGAACGAATTTGCCATACAGCAAATTCGTTTTTGTTACCATAAAATTGAATAGAGGGAGATTTCCTACTATTTCTACTATTTGTTGTGTAGTGGTAATAACTTAAACCTGTTATGTCAGAAAAGGAGAGACATGTCCTGCAATAGGATTCTGATTAATCAAAGTCAAATAAGCATATCAGGTGACATGCTTCTATCTCCTTACCAACGGCAAATGCATCTGTTTTATTATTAGGCCTATGTTTGAATGTTTTTATTAGCCTACCATTATTACAGGCTAATAACCGTGCATCTCCCATTTATCCCAAACAAACAGTTGATCAACCTTCTAAAAGTTGTTTACAAGCATGGTTTGACATTTGCATGAAGATACGCTCACTTTTCCATCAAGTTCAAAATGGATAGATACCAACTTTTGTGGGAAAACTGCCCCATGCAAGGTTTAGAGTATTTTTTGTGCTCATGCACCTTTGATAAATGAGGCACCTGGGCTGGTAGCGAGACTGATGAGAGTTTGGTGTGATTGACGTCTGGAGGACTGGCGAGGCCACCAGGTAAATCGGTGCGGTTAATCAAATGATGCATTCAAACAAAACAGACTGCATTTTTCAGAGAGAGGTGCCTGAGGTTCAACAACACACACATGCCCAATCATATTCAATTTGTCTCACAAATAAATCACTCCTGACACTGAATCCTGACACTAGGCCTGGGCCAACTGTAGCCTATCATATCTCTTATGAAGAGGTTGTGGCTACCGCACAGCTGTTATGAACAATTGTAATTTCATCAGTAAAGCAGTCAAATTATATTCGTTGACACAATTCACCCATTTGAAGCAGCTGAATACAAATCAGCCTTAGCAGGAAGAAAACAGAGAGATCCCTGAATGTGCATATTGAGGGCTGATTACATACACTCAATTTGTTTAAGACATTTACATGCTTTGCAAGAGGAACGATTTCCCTAATAATCCTGTTTACATAGAAACATCTGGAATCATCTGAAAGGGACAGTTCGAAATGATTGTGGGAGGGGGGGGTGTAGCATGGGTTTTGGGGGGGCACAGGGCAGTTTCCCCTGGACTACATTTGTCCTTTTGCAGCTTTTACTCCGTATTTTCTCCATCCTAGCTACATTTCCTCATCTGCTTGCATGTGCCTCCCCTATATTTAGGTGTTTGGTAATTCCCTTATGCACTGTGCTTTTCCATGCACAAAATATTACTATTACTATTACTACACTGAGTGTTCTCTCCAATATTCACCGTCTCCTATTCACCCTCTCCAATATTCACCGTCTCCTATTCACCCTCTCCAATATTCACCGTCTCCTATTCACACTCTCCAATAGTAACCCTCTCCTATTCACCCTCTCCAATATTCACTGTCTCCTATTCACCCTCTCCAATATTCACCCTCTTCTAATCACCCTCTCCTATTCACCCTCTCCAATATTCACCCTCTCCTATTCACCCTCTCCAATATTCACCCTATTATATTCACCCTCTCCAATATTCACCCTCTCCAATATTCACCCTCTCCTATTCACCCTCTCCTATTCACCCTCTCCAATATTCACCCTCTCCTATTCACCCTCTCCAATATTCACCCTCTCATATTCACCCTCACCAATATTCACCCTCTCCTATTCACCCTCTCCAATATTCACCCTCTCCAATATTAACCGTCTCCTATTCACCCTCTCCAATATTCACCCTCTCCTATTCACCCTCGCCTATTCACCCTCTCCAATATTCACTGTCTCCTATTCACCCTCTCCAATATTCACCATCTCCTATTCACCCTCTCCAATATTCACCCTCTCCTATTCACCCTCTCCAATATTCACCGTCTCCTATTCACCCTCTCCAATATTCACCGTCTCCTATTCACCCTCTCCAATATTCACCGTCTCTTACTCACCCTCTCCAATATTCACCGTCTCCTATTCACCCTCTCCTATTCACCCTCTCCAATATCCACCCTCTCCTATTCACCCTCTCCTATTCACCCTCTCCAATATTCACCCTCTCCTATTCACCCTCTCCTATTCACCCTCTCCAATATTCACCCTCTCCTATTCACCCTCTCCAATATTCACCATCTCCTATTCACCCTCTCCAATATTCACCCTCTCCTATTCACCCTCTCCAATATTCACCGTCTTCTACTCACCCTCTCCAATATTCACTGTCTCCTATTCACCCTCTCCTATTCACCCTATCCTATTCACCCTCTCCAATATTCACCCTCTCCTATTCACCCTCTCCAATATTCACCCTCTCCTATTCACCCTCTCCTATTCACCCTCTCCAATATTCACCCTCTCCTATTCACCCTCTCCAATATTCACCATCTCCTATTCACCCTCTCCAATATTCACCCTCTCCTATTCACCCTCTCCAATATTCACCCTCTCCTATTCACCCTCTCCAATATTCACCCTCTCCTATTCACCCTCTCCTATTCACCCTCTCCTATTCACCCTCTCCAATATTCACCCTCTCCTATTCACCCTCTCCAATTTGAACCGGGTATGGTAGGTGCCAGGTGCACCAGTTTGAGTGTGTCAAGAACTGCAACGCTGCTGTGTTTTTCACGATCAACAGTTTCCCGTGTGTATCTAGAATGGTCCACCACTCAAAGGACATCCAGCCATACTTGACACAACTGTGGGAAGCAATGGAGTTGGAGGCACACGTACACAATCTACAGTATGTCTCAATGGTCTTAGGGATTAAAAATCCTTCTTGAACCTGTCTTTTTCCCTTTGTCTACACTGATGGAAGTGGATTTAACAAATGACAACAATAAGGGATCATAGCTTCACCTGGATTCACCTGGTCAGTCTATGTCATGGAAAGAGCAGATGTTCCTAATGTAGTGTACACTCAGTGTATACGGTATATATGTATTTATTTGATGTATCTTTTGCCTCTCGGATCCTTCTAGGCTTCAGCCCTGTAAACTCTTGCCTTATCCTGGCCCTGCTTTTCCAAAGTGAGTATGTTTACATGCATACTAATAATTGGATATTAAACTGATTATGGTATGGCATTAGTCATGTTAACGCGTTACTCTGCTTATCTTAATTGGTGTAATCAAAGTAAGCATACACCAATTAAAAGCTGTTTTTCTGAGCAGTGTTTTGAACTATTAGGACGTGTAAACAGCATAATCAGCGTTCCAGCGGTGTATTTGATCTACACATGTGCCAGCACCAGTAGTGTGCCTGGTAGTGCACGCCTGGAAGTGCACGTCTGGAAGTGCACGTCTGGAAGTGCACGCCTGGTAGTGCACGCCTGGAAGTGCACGTCTGGTAGTGCACGCCTGGAAGTGCATGTCTGGTAGTGCACGTCTGGTAGAGCACGTCTGGTAGTGCACGCCTGGTAGTGCACGTCTGGTAGTGCACGACTGGTAGTGCACGCCTGGTAGTGCACGTCTGGTAGTGCACGTTTGGTAGTGCATGCCTGGTAGTGCACGCCTGGTAGTGCACGTCTGGTAGTGCACGTTTGGTAGTGCGAGCCTCCCTCATATACTTGTGTGAAGAATCAAATATGCTTCACAAAAATAACATGGTTGCTGATTGGCAATTGTCTGTATTTAAGTCCCATCAGGTAGCCTGATTTCAGAAGTGTCCATGTAAACAGGATTATTAGGAAAGTCGGTCTTCTTGCAAAGCATGTACATTTTTAAAATGAACTATTACATTCATCTGACTATTCATAATAGTCCTATTATTGTGTGCATGCAAATAACATATTCAATGTCCCTGTTTGGTCCTACTGATGTTTTTAGGCCAGAGGCTCCTCTGAAAGACCACGACTAATGGAATGATAGGGTCTGCACAGTGCTAATGTAGTTCTTCAACCCAAAACTAAAGTATTGCGTAATTGGTCAGCTGCTCAATTATGTTTATGTATTATGTCCACGAGAGATACTCAGTACATACTCAACTGTTCCAACACAAGCCTTTACTATAGTAACAAGAGAGATACACAGTACATACTCAACTGTTCCAACACAAGCCTTTACTATAGTAACAAGAGAGATACTCAGTACATACTCAACTGTTCCAACACAAGCCTTTACTATAGTAACAAGAGAGATACTCAGTGCATACTCAACTGTTCCAACACAAGCCTTTACTATAGTAACAAGAGAGATACTCAGTGCCTACTCAACTGTTCCAACACAAGCCTTTACTATAGTAACAAGAGAGATACTCAGTGCCTACTCAACTGTTCCAACACAAGCCTTTACTATAGTAACAAGAGAGATACTCAGTACATACTCAACTGTTCCAACACAAGCCTTTACTATAGTAACAAGAGAGATACACAGTACATACTCAACTGTTCCAACACAAGCCTTTACTATAGTAACAAGAGAGATACTCAGTACATACTCAACTGTTCCAACACAAGCCTTTACTATAGTAACAAGAGAGATACTCAGTGCATACTCAACTGTTCCAACACAAGCCTTTACTATAGTAACAAGAGAGATACTCAGTGCCTACTCAACTGTTCCAACACAAGCCTTTACTATAGTAACAAGAGAGATACTCAGTGCCTACTCAACTGTTCCAACACAAGCCTTTACTATAGTAACAAGAGAGATACTCAGTGCCTACTCAACTGTTCCAACACAAGCCTTTACTATAGTAACAAGAGAGATACTCAGTACATACTCAACTGTTCCAACACAAGCCTTTACTATAGTAACAAGAGAGATACTCAGTACATACTCAACTGTTCCAACACAAGCCTTTACTATAGTAACAAGAGAGATACTCAGTGCCTACTCAACTGTTCCAACACAAGCCTTTACTATAGTAACAAGAGAGATACTCAGTACATACTCAACTGTTCCAACACAAGCCTTTACTATAGTAACAAGAGAGATACTCAGTACATACTCAACTGTTCCAACACAAGCCTTTACTATAGTAACAAGAGAGATACTCAGTGCATACTCAACTGTTCCAACACAAGCCTTTACTATAGTAACAAGAGAGATACTCAGTGCCTACTCAACTGTTCCAACACAAGCCTTTACTATAGTAACAAGAGAGATACTCAGTGCCTACTCAACTGTTCCAACACAAGCCTTTACTATAGTAACAAGAGAGATACTCAGTGCCTACTCAACTGTTCCAACACAAGCCTTTACTATAGTAACAAGAGAGATACTCAGTGCCTACTCAACTGTTCCAACACAAGCCTTTACTATAGTAACAAGAGAGATACTCAGTGCCTACTCAACTGTTCCAACACAAGCCTTTACTATAGTAACAAGAGAGATACTCAGTGCCTACTCAACTGTTCCAACACAAGCCTTTACTATAGTAACAAGAGAGATACTCAGTGCCTACTCAACTGTTCCAACACAAGCCTTTACTATAGTAACAAGAGAGATACTCAGTGCCTACTCAACTTATCCAACACAAGCCTTTACTATAGTAACAAGAGAGATACTCAGTACATACTCAACTGTTCCAACACAAGCCTTTACTATAGTAACAAGACAATGTTTGAGAGCTGCCAAACATCAGTTGGGTCCACACTGTCTGGTTACTGGCCCACAATAGGGTGTGTTGAACTCTATTATCACACTCCTCTCTGGTCTGCACCACATGATTGGGGCCAGGAGTTTTTCCTGACACCATGACTCTGACCAGGTAAAACTCCTGGTCCCAGACCTTTTCCTGGTCAGGTCGCATGGGACATTTTCCTGCCTTACTCCTGAGACATGATGTGTTGCCATTTGCAGCTCAATACGCCAGCTCATCATCTGGCATCCAGCGAAAGATGTCACTGGCCCGAAAAATTCCACACCTCTGCCTTCTCTGATCAAATCACTTTCCAGTGGATGAAACATAAAACACAGCACAGGGATCTGCTACTGGGCGTGCAGCTAAACAGATATAGCATCAGACTACTTGTTAATATATTACACCAGGTTAGCCTAGATAGGGTCTGGACTCTTGGCAGTATGCTCAAATGTTGGACTAGCCGCATGTCCATGCAGCTTATATACTGTACTGTACTACCCTGTGGAACACTTCCCCATATATTTTGGATGGAAGCCTGCATATTTCTCCTAATGCATATAACTGGGTCTACACAACAGTGGTCCATGGACTCAGCTCTACTTTAAACAACATGAGGTATGGAAAGGTCTGGCAAACAGGTTTTGGGGTACAGTATTGCTCTAAAGATGAAGGATTTACACCATGAAAGCCAGTTGTTCTCATCTGGTGGCTAACGCCTGGAGGTGGTCTTCTTTTTCAGCACTACAGATAACACAGGAAGATGCAACACAACATACACAATACAACACACTGACCTCCAGCAGGCAGGGAGAGGGCAAGATAAAGAGGGAGTCAGGGGAAGGGTGTATTATGGAAGGAGAGGACAGGGAGGGAAGGAAGGGGAAGGGTGTATTATGGAAGGAGAGGACAGGGAGGGAAGGAAGGGAAGGGTGTATTGTGGAAGGAGAGGACAGGGAGGGAAGGAAGGGGAAGGGTGTATTATGGATGGAGAGGACAGGGAGGGAAGGAAGGGGAAGGGTGTATTATGGAAGGAGAGGACAGGGAGGGAAGGAAGGGAAGGGTGTATTATGGAAGGAGAGGACAGGGAGGGAAGGAAGGGGAAGGGTGTATTATGGATGGAGAGGACAGGGAGGGAAGGAAGGGGAAGGGTGTATTATGGAAGGAGAGGACAGGGAGGGAAGGAAGGGAAGGGTGTATTATGGAAGGAGAGGACAGGGAGGGAAGGAAGGGGAAGGGTGTATTATGGAAGGAGAGGACAGGGAGGGAAGGAAGGGGAAGGGTGTATTATGGAAGGAGAGGACAGGGAGGGAAGGAAGGGGAAGGGTGTATTATGGAAGGAGAGGACAGGGAGGGAAGGAAGGGGAAGGGTGTATTATGGAAGGAGAGGACAGGGAGGGAAGGAAGGGAAGGGTGTATTATGGAAGGACAGGACAGGGAGGGAGTCAGGAGAAGGGTATATTATGGAAGGAGAGGACAGGGAGGGAAGGAAGGGAAGGGTGTATTATGGAAGGAGAGGACAGGGAGGGAAGGAAGGGAAGGGTATATTATGGAAGGAGAGGACAGGGAGGGAAGGAAGGGGAAGGGTGTATTATGGAAGGAGAGGACAGGGAGGGAAGGAAGGGGAAGGGTGTATTATGGAAGGAGAGGACAGGGAGGGAAAGAAGGGAAGGGTGTATTATGGAAGGAGAGGACAGCGAGGGAAGGAAGGGGAAGGGTGTATTATGGAAGGAGAGGACAGGGAGGGAAAGAAGGGAAGGGTGTATTATGGAAGGAGAGGACAGGGAGGGAAAGAAGGGAAGGGTGTATTATGGAAGGAGAGGACAGGGAGGGAAGGAAGGGGAAGGGTGTATTATGGAAGGAGAGGACAGGGAGAGAAGGAAGGGGAAGTGTGAATTATGGAAGGAGAGGACAGGGAGGGAAGGAAGGGGAAGGGTGAATTATGGAAGGAGAGGACAGGGAGGGAAGGAAGGGGAAGGGTGTATTATGGAAGGAGAGGACAGGGAGGGAAGGAAGGGGAAGGGACAAGACAGGGAGAAAGAAAGAGAGTCACTGTGCAAGACTTAGAAAGAGGAGGTCAGGTTAAAAGTGAGAATTCGGTAGAGCTAAACGAGTTGGCAATATTGTGTGTGTATGCGAGACTTTGACCGCCGCTACAGATATCTGCAGGGACGTTTTGGGGAGTATTATTTTAAACTTTTGACGCTGATTGTTTTCAATGGGTTTGAATAGTCTGGCGTCACTGGGGAGAGGAGAGTGGGAGAAAGAGAGGAGAGGAGAGAGGGTGAAAATGTGGTTCCAATCACTCACAAAGATGCTTTTGTTCTGCGGCTGAGGCCCTCACTCTCTTAGTGAGCCCTCAGGAGCCTGCAAACTGGAGCTCTCCTCTCATCACAGGCCTTATTATACTGAAGATGACTGCACTTCCAGTTACAGTTTGGGTGGTTGCTACAGCATGGACCTGGGAGGGGCATTTATTACAACTAGCTGCGAACTAGGTGACATAGGGTGATATAGGGTGACATTTAGGTGACAGGGTGACATTTAGGTGATATAGGGTGACATTTAAGTGACATAGGGTGACATTTTGATAGCACAAAAATGCTTTTTAAATTATCTTAATACCAATTGTATCCAACATGAGTATATTTAAAAGCCATTATTCCATTAGCATACTTTATTGGTATGTTTGTGTGTATGTCACACATTTTGTCCTGACCACAGAGTGAGAGCACAGTAGGCCTCTTCTCTTAATTTAACCCAACCAAACTGATCCAAGCCGAGGAAAGTAACCAAAATAGCTGTCATGTTTTGTTTAGAGTGAGTCAACATACAGGAGAGCAAAAACAGCCTCCACACGTACGCACGCACGCACTCGCACACACGCACTCGCACACGCACGCACTCGCACGCATGCACACACGCACACACACACACACACACACACACACACACACACACACACACACACACACACACACACACACACACACACACACAGAGGCAGCGAGAGGTCTCTGTACAGTATGAGCTGCACTCAGTGTTTCAGTGTTCCTCTCAGAGCTACAGCTAATAGCTAGCCAAGGCCCTGCCGGAGAGGCTTTATCCTCTTCCTCTAACACACACACCTTCACACACACTCATACGCACGTACCACGCACACACACATGCGAACCAGCATGAATGCATAAATACATGCTCACATACACACCTGCTACATAAGCACATAAATTCACAAGCCAATAGAATGCACACAGACACATAAACTCCACCCCTAAAGAGGTTTGGCTTGTACAGTACTTCTCTCCAGATAATAATAAGAAATACTTTAATATAAATTAGTTATACGTCTACGGCAAACAATACTGAACCAAGAATGAGATGTCTGTGTGTTGCCCTGCACCTTGGCTCACCTTGTGTACCGTACAGAGTTTCTCTTTAGTATGCATACGACAGGGTATGTTTGTGCGTCTTTAGTATGCATACGACAGTGTATGTTTGTGCGTCTTTAGTATGCATACGACAGGGTATGTTTGTGCGTCTTTAGTATGCATACGACAGGGTATGTTTGTGCGTCTTTAGTATGCATACGACAGGGTATGTTTGTGCGTCTTTAGTATGCATACGACAGTGTATGTTTGTGCGTCTTTAGTATGCATACGACAGGGTATGTTTGTGCGTCTTTAGTATGCATACGACAGGGTATGTTTGTGCGTCTTTAGTATGCATACGACAGGGTATGTTTGTGCGTCTTTAGTATGCATACGACAGTATATGTTTGTGCGTCTTTAGTATGCATACGACAGTATATGTTTGTGCGTCTTTAGTATGCATACGACAGTGTATGTTTGTGCGTCTTTAGTATGCATACGACAGGGTCTCTCCCAAACCAAACGTTACAGGGATTTAAGCGCCAAGAACACATTTCCTCCCTTGTGACTAACAGAACAGTTCACAAAAAGCACCAGATTAAATCAAGTTTAAACTTTCCAAAAACAGTAAAAAATAAAAAAAAACATCCCTGTGGCAACAGATCCACAGTGGCGCGCCGAGGTTTACAGATAAGCTTAAGGGCATGTTTCAAACCCTGAGGAGAGGAAGATGGGGAAACGTAGTGAATGAAAGAGGTGGAGAAGGAAGGATGGAGAGAGGAAGAGAAGAGAGGGTTAAGAGAAGAGAGGGTTAAGAGAAGAGAGGGTTAAGAGAAGAGAGGGTTAAGAGAAGAGAGGGTTAAGAGAAGGGGAGAGAGGGTTAAGAGAAGGGGGAGAGAGGGTTATGAGAAGAGAGGGCTAAGAGAAGGAGGAGAGAGGGTTATGAGAAGGGGGAGAGAGGGTTAAGAGAAGGGGGAGAGAGGGTTAAGAGAAGGGAAGAGAGGGTTAAGAGAAGGGAAGAGAGGGTTAAGAGAAGGAGGAGAGAGGGTTATGAGAAGGGGGAGAGAGGGTTAAGAGAAGGGGGAGAGAGGGTTAAGAGAAGGGAAGAGAGGGTTAAGAGAAGGAGGAGAGAGGGTTATGAGAAGGGGGAGAGAGGGTTAAGAGAAGGGGAAGAGAGGGTTAAGAGAAGGGGGAGAGAGGGTTATGAGAAGGGGGAGAGAGGGTTAAGAGAAGGGGGAGAGAGGGTTATGAGAAGAGAGGGTTAAGAGAAGGGGGAGAGAGGGTTATGAGAAGGGGGAGAGAGGGTTATGAGAAGGGGGAGAGAGGTAGGGAAACGAAAGGAACCTGATCTCTCTCAGCTGGGCTGGAATAACACACCTCCACCCAGTGGCTGTCTGAGTCTGTCAGGGGTGAGGGAGTTCTGACTAACACACATACACATGCACACACACACACACGCATACGCACACACACACACACACGCACACACGCACACACACGCACACACACACGCATACGCACACACACACGCACACACGCACAGAAATTGGGTCTGAATGTATCTGTGGTGTGAGTTGCTTCTGACTATCACAGCATATTTGGATCCACAATGAAACATTGTGATTAAAAGGTACCTGTTACTATGTATGTTTTAAAGATCATACTGTAAAACATGTACTGAGGTGCTGACATTTGTACATCTTGGCCATGTTCTGTTATAATCTCCACCCGGCACAGACAAAAGAGGACTGGCCACCCCTCATAGCCTGGTTCCTCTCTAGGTTTCTTCCTAGGTTTTGGCCTTTCTAGGGAGTTTTTCCTAGTTTTTCCTAGTTTTTCCTTCTACAGCTGCATTGCTTGCTGTTTGGGGTTTTAGGCTGAGTTTCTGTACAGCACTGTGAGATATCAGCTGATGTACGAAGAGCTATATAAATACATTTGATTTGATTTTGATCTAAATGTTCTACTGTATGTGTTAAAGATCATAGTATTACGTGTCCATCTCAATTTTCCCTCAGGAACAATAAAGTTGATTTTATATTATCTCTCAATCATATCTTAACTGTGTACGGTTAAAGGATCCACTGATAGGGAAATAAAAGACCTACACCCAATGGCTTTCACCAATCCAACCTGGTCAGATCAGTGATGACCAGATCAGTGATTACTTGATCAGCAGTCAAGGAAGGAAGGAAGGAAGGAATCATGTCAACAGTATGTGAACAGGCCCAGTGTCCTTCAGGCTGTGTGTCTACTAGGAAGGAAGATAGGAAGGAATCATGTCAACAGTATGTGAACAGGCCCAGTGTCCTTCAGGCTGTGTGTCTACTAGGAAGGAAGAAAGGAAGGAATCATGTCAACAGTATGTGAACAGGCCCAGTGTCCTTCAGGCTGTGTGTCTACTAGGAAGGAAGAAAGGAAGGAATCATGGTCAACAGTATGTGAACAGGCCCAGTGTCCTTCAGGCTGTGTGTCTACTAGGAAGGAAGAAAGGAAGGAATCATGGTCAACAGTATGTGAACAGGCCCAGTGTCCTTCAGGCTGTGTGTCTACTAGGAAGGAACAAAGGAAGGAATCATGTCAACAGTATGTGAACAGGCCCAGTGTCCTTCAGGCTGTGTGTCTACTAGGAAGGAAGAAAGGAAGGAATCATATCAACAGTATGTGAACAGGCCCAGTGTCCTTCAGGCTGTGTGTCTACTAGGAAGGAAGAAAGGAAGGAATCATGGTCAACAGTATGTGAACAGGCCCAGTGTCCTCCAGGCTGTGTGTCTACTAGGAAGGAAGAAAGGAAGGAATCATGTCAACAGTATGTGAACAGGCCCAGTGTCCTCCAGGCTGTGTGTCTACTAGGAAGGAAGAAAGGAAGGAATCATGGTCAACAGTATGTGAACAGGCCCAGTGTCCTTCAGGCTGTGTGTCTACTAGGAAGGAAGAAAGGAAGGAATCATGTCAACAGTATGTGAACAGGCCCAGTGTCCTTCAGGCTGTGTGTCTACTAGGAAGGAAGAAAGGAAGGAATCATGTCAATAGTATGTGAACAGGCCCAGTGTCCTTCAGGCTGTGTGTATACTAGGAAGGAAGAAAGGAAGGAATCATGTCAACAGTATGTGAACAGGCCCAGTGTCCTTCAGGCTGTGTGTCTACTAGGAAGGAAGAAAGGAAGGAGTCATGTCAATAGTATGTGAACAGGCCCAGTGTCCTTCAGGCTGCATGTTTAGAAGCAGTTGCTTCTGTTGTCTGGTTTGTTTACCCCTCCTGGTGGCCACACATTGTATCACAGCAACAGCTGCTGACCGACTCACTCAAGGGAGAACTAGTATCAGCTTACCCTTCCCAAACCCTAACCTTGACCATTAGGGCGGAAACACAAAACTGGATAAGGGTCAGGAGAGAGAAGGCTGAGGACTTCCTCACTGTTACCACTGTGATATTAGAGCATGTAGACACAAACAACTGATAAATGAGCACTACAACTGAGGGCAAACAAGGTGAGCACTACGTCATGCAGTCAAAGTGGTGAATATGATTTGTTAAATGTCATCAGCTAAATGCGAGACTGGTAGAGGATGGAATGTCTCTCAGCAGACAGCAGACTCCATACCTCTACTAGTCCAGATGGTTCCCATGACACACACAACACACACTAACTGAGCCCTGCGCTCACACTCTGTCCTTTTGCCTCAATAACGATGGGGTGATGAGTGAGTCCACCTACAGTATGTGCTGTGTTGGTGTGTGTGTATTGTGTGTGTGTGCTCCTTGCCAGAGCCAGTGTTTGTTCTGACGCCTCGCCCTGCCTGCCACTCTAATTCAGAGCACATTTCCCTCCTCTCTTCTTCTCTCTCTCTCTTATACACACAATGGGACTCTTTCTAAAACTCTGTCAGTGTGAAACGTTGGTGAGCTGGGGAGAAAGAGAAGTGCAGGAGTAGAGAGAGTAGTGGATACAGCTATGGTGTAGGCAGCTATGGTGTAGCCAGCTGTACAGTATGAGGTAGGCACTTGCTTGAACCATGGCTCCATCCCTTTACCTCTAGGATGAATCTGTATGTGTGTGTGTGTGTGTGTGTGTGTGCGTGTGTGTGCGGGCATGCGTGTGCGTGGGTGTGTGTGTGTGTGTGTGTGTGTGTGTGTGTGTGTGTGTGCGTGCGTGCGTGCGTGCATGCATGGGCATAAGGGCAGTCTCCTTCCACCTAGCCAGATAAAGAACATCACGCTGACACAGTCAGACAGTGTAATAAGTATTTTATTGCATTTTATAATGCCATTGTCAATAATTAGTACAGATTACATGCAACTAGACCTACTGTACAGCTGTTTTATTGTCTGCATGGACAGACACAAGAAGATTCAGGTTACAAATACACAGATATATGTGTGTGTTTTATACAGCATGAGGAAAAGGGCAGTGACTGGCATTACATGGCCACCCAGGGAAGGGGGAAAGGGCAAAGGGGAAAGGGCAAAGGTCTCGGTGGCAGTTGCCTTTTTTAAAACCTCTTTTAGACCGTCTGAAAAACCACCGCCTGCTCCTACTGTACCCCTTCGCCTGGGTCACACTTACAAAGTAAACAAACAGAATGAAATAAAAAGATAAGAGGTAAACAGGTAAACTGAAACTAAGTAACGTTACAGAGAGTCACTGCTGAAAATGTACACACATTCCTAAGATACAACCAGAGGACAGCTGAAGTGGTAGTTCCATTTTTCTGGGCCGTGAAGTTAATAATACCATCGGGCAACACCCCTTTAAGACCTCTTCTCCTCGACATGACACCTCAGAGCTGTCCAATCATAGAGCGGGGGCGGGCCCATGTAGGTCCCCGGAGTCACTAACGATCCAATAGGAAGAGTGCTTGTCTGAGAGATGATAGTGATAGCGTAGAATGGTTCGAGGTATGGGAAGTAGCTTGTGGTATATTACGTTGCTAATACAGGACATTCACCTTGGTGTTGCTCTAGAGCATTGCCTAGGGTTGGTTTGGTTGTGGTTGTGGTAGTCTGTTAGCTGATGTGCCACGGCCACTCACTGAAGATGAACTGGATTTCTGAAAGCCATTAGAATGTGTGTGTGTGTTTGTGTCTGTGTCGTTGTGTTTGGGAATGCAAGGAAACAAATATTCTGATTGGACAAAAGTCACCAGGTGTGTGACTCAGGGCCACGCCCAGTTGCCCTGTGGAGTGATTGACAGCTGTGAGGCTTAAAGGTCATCAGGAATGACTGGGGTCAGGGATCAGAGGACACATATTGGCACCTTAAGGACCAAAAACGTCACCTCAACACTGCTTCATCTTCAAAAGCAACATATTTTCTTCAATTCTTTTTCTCTTTTTTTTCTGAGGTTTTGGTCCTGTCTTAGAGAAAAGTCCTTCTGAGGTATCATCAATACATAATGAAGTCAACTTTTTACATTGTTTTCAGTAAGTTTTTCTTTTTCTTTCCTTAAAAATGCATAAATGCAGTACAGAGACAAAAGTATCAAAATAGACCTAGCTAAGATAAATATACAAACAGGTGTTACCTAAACCACTTATCTAACTTTAGTTATTTAATTTTTTAGAGATAATACACTTAAAAAATCATCGTCCCAGACGTTTTTATGAAGAAAACTGAAAAAAAGGACAAAACAAAAACTATTAAACCCAGATACCTGCGGCACTTAATATGATAAAATACATACACTTCAGCATTAGCAATACAGTATAGGAATCAGAGCTGGAAGCTTTACAATAGCTAAACAGGTGCAGAAAATGAACGCAACAGAAAATCAAAAAGACATAATGGGAAAGAATGCCCTCGAGAGCTAAGCCAAGCGGTAATATACAATAATACATCATAACAGCAAAGCCAGAGAAGGAACAGAAGTGTCTATGACGATCTGTCAACACCATCAACGAATGTCAATCTACATCTTTATAAAACAGCGTGGTTTACAGGTGTACCTTAAAGCACAAGAATTCAAAGATCATTTATATTTACTGAATGCAGCAGTTCCTCATTCATGAGAGTTTGGATCATAACAATAATAATAGTAGTAATGATAAATTCCTTTGTAAGCGTGTGTTATTATTGCCCTTCTCCCAGCGAGTGGCGATTGAGGGTGTACAGTGTACAGTAAGCTCTGTGTTTGTCTTTGGATAGTATCTTTAGTTACTCAGAGCCTCTCCTCAGCTGTCTGAACCACAGGGGCCACCAGGGGCCCGGCTCCTAGTGACAGCGGCCACTATTCACCATGAGGGGACAGCTCCATGTCACAGGGATTATATTCCCAGCTCTGACTGGTACTCAGGGCCCTTTGGACTGAACACTGACAACAGACTGTAAGAGAGTGTGTCTTTTATCGCTGCCATCTTACAGCCGTTTTCTGCATTAATGTGAAGTGCGGGCCGCTGGCGTGTGGCGGGCACTAGTGTGTGTGTGGCCCACTGGCGGGTGCCGGGCACTGATATATTCTAACCCGCCTCCCTCCTGACAATCAGCTTCCTGCCCCATTGAATCGCCACTAACGACCGGACTATCATTGGCTGCTGGCAAAGCCTGCTCATCAATATGCGTGCATACAATTAGAGCACCCAATTAAGAGGCTGTTCACGGAGCCATATGCTAATGAAAGCACAGAGACAGCCAATAATACCCAGCTGAGAGTAGACCTTTTAAACCACTTCACTCTTCACTCTCAGGAGAACGCACCGGTTCTCTGTGGTTTTAGGAGAGGTAGTCATCTTTAACGGGATGCAACGTTGTTGTAACGTCTCTTTGTTTTTGCGCTCACGCTCGTGAATTTGGAGTCCAGATAGCCAGACAAGCTTTTTCAGACCCACAAAATGTGTAGTAACAGTAAGCTGTGTTTTGGTATATTTCACTATTATTATTGAGGAAGAATGGGAAAAAAACAGAAATATTTAGGGTCTCCAGTCTCCCATTTGCTTTTATTGTGTGAACCATTTTGAAAAGGAGGTAGTGTTATTTTTGGTTTTTTCTCTCGTTTCAAGGTGTCCCTCTCCCACTTTGTTTGTTATAAATCAATCTGATGACGTGAAGCATCATAACCCTACTTAGACAGGAGACAGTGCTGTTTTACACAGGAAGTTAATACAAAGACTCCTCTATTTAAAAAAGAAAGCAAATGGTCTGAAGTGAAGAGTTGATTTGACAAAACTCTTCCCCGAATGTTGTTTTAGAAAAAAAGACATAGGTTGCATGTCCCTTGGCGTGTTCCTTTTACATATGCATGATTTTGTCGTTTGTTAGTCCCTCTTTGCTGTAAATATCACAAGTAGTCATAATGGTATGTCTGTTCTGAATAGCCCTCCCTCCCTGTCCATTGATGTGATGGTTGGGATGACAGCCAGCTTCAAACTGTCTTTATCACAACTACTCACAGCACATCTGAGACTGGGGATATGAATGTGTTTCTATAGCAATGTGAGAGCATGAAGACAATATAGGAGTGAACAATTATCATTGTTCCTATGTATCATAATAACACTGGTCCTTTTTGGTATTTGTTAAACTGTTGTGTCTGCTAGAGTATACTGTAGGTGAGCAGCACAGAAGGTACAGTAAGTAAACCGTTCACCGCTAAACCGTTCACCGCTAAACCGTTCCCCGCTAAACCGTTCACCGCTAAACCGTTCCCCGCTAAACCGTTCCCCGCTAAACCGTTCACCGCTAAACCGTTCCCCGCTAAACCGTTCCCCGCTAAACCGTTCCCCGCTAAACCGTTCACCGCTAAACCGTTCCCCGCTAAACCGTTCCCCGCTAAACCGTTCACCGCTAAACCGTTCCCCGCTAAACCGTTCCCCGCTAAACCGTTCACCGCTAAACCGTTCCCCGCTAAACCGTTCCCCGCTAAACCGTTCCCCGCTAAACCGTTCCCCGCTAAACCGTTCCCCGCTAAACCGTTCACCGCTAAACCGTTCCCCGCTAAACCGTTCACCGCTAAACCGTTCACCGCTAAACCGTTCACCGCTAAACCGTTCACCGCTAAACCGTTCCCCGCTAAACCGTTCACCGCTAAACCGTTCCCCGCTAAACCGTTCACCGCTAAACCGTTCACCGCTAAACCGTTCCCCGCTAAACCGTTCACCGCTAAACCGTTCACCGCTAAACCGTTCCCCGCTAAACCGTTCACCGCTAAACCGTTCCCCGCTAAACCGTTCACCGCTAAACCGTTCACCGCTAAACCGTTCCCCGCTAAACCGTTCCCCGCTAAACCGTTCACCGCTAAACCGTTCACCGCTAAACCGTTCCCCGCTAAACCGTTCCCCGCTAAACCGTTCACCGCTAAACCGTTCACCGCTAAACCGTTCCCCGCTAAACCGTTCCCCGCTAAACCGTTCCCCGCTAAACCGTTCGTTATTCAGTCTAACTGGCACCCGGGTCAAGAAGATAACATTCTGCTGCATAGCACGAAGGGTTGTTTGAATTTATAGTGTTGAGTTTCACAATGAAAGCATTGGTTTGGTTGAGGAAATTAATCCAAACATGCATTATTGCAGTGCAATAACAATGTATTTTTTGGGCCCGGTATCCCTGGTTAATGGACAACAGACAACAGCCCACAGTTAGTTTTTTGCTGGCTTCTAGTGTCAAATAAAGGGATATAAATGTTGTGTTCAAGTGCCTTATGAGGGTAAGATAATGATTTGCCATCTTTAACTGTAAAGCCCATCTTAGGCCTGCCCACAGCGGAGCCTCTCTTAGGGTTGTGTTTGAAACACAGGTAGCCTGAGCATGGAGAGATACACATTTAAATCCTAAGCGCTTTCTTTCTTTATCGAAGGAACTGCAAGAGGCTGTTTGTTAATACTGTTTTTGGCCTTCTACCATAGCATACCTAACGTGAGTCGTCATTCGCACCAGTTAACACGCATGTAAAAAGCTTTTAACATCACCAAATTCTATTTAGCATTTTATACTTTGGTTTTTGGAATGGTCAGTACTGTCATGAACAAATTCAACGCAAGAGTTACGATAATACAATGATAACTTAGATTTCAGGTGTTGGTTGTCTTTTGGCCAGTTCTTTAGAGGAAAAACTCAAAAAGGGGAAAAATAAACTACAGGGTTTTTGGTTTTCTACACATTTCTTTGGTTACCTGTAACAAAAATAAAATGGGAAAAAAGCAGAAAATACATGAAAATAATGTGTTTAAATTTGGTATGGCACTGCAGAGAAGGTAATGTTTTTATGCTCACTGAAAACAAAAGATTTGTAATCTCACGTGCTATTCTTTTAGTCCAACTCACACAGTGAATTGCAGATAGCTTCTATACAGTAACTATAGTAACAATAGAACTTTGAACTGAAACTGAGTTGCCACATTTTGGTGTCCCGCAGAAAGAATTCCCCTTATTTCTTTAACATTTTGGACACAGTTCCAGATGGAACCTTTGTGGGATGAGGTATTCTCTGACCGTAATAATATATTTTTTAAAGCATTGCTTTGTATCACAGCTGATGTTTCTCAACTAACTACGAGAAGATAAAATAAAAAGGAATGAGTTGAAAAGGAATAATAAAAATGTATGACAAATTGTGGGGATAATGAGTGAGTGTTCTCAGGGAGCTGAGGCCCCAGATCCTAAGTGCTATTCTCAATCTCCTGCCATCTAAACGGGCACACCCAGACACACAGAAAGGTATTCAGCGTAGGGTGGGTTGGGTATGGGTATTTTTGGAACAACGCTTTCTTTCCTGACAATACTAGTATAGAATGGTGTGAACCAGCAGAGTCAATAACAACAAAAAACTACAAAATACACTTTGAAACAGAATTATATCACCATGGAAATATTGACCCTAAAAAATAAACAAAGAAACCATCAAATAAAAGAAGATGTGAAAACGATACCACTTTTTGGGAAACATTTTTCGTATTCCATAATCCTCAACCCTCATTTTATTCAGATATCGCTGTGTGGATGCTCCCTCCCTCCCTCTCACCTTCCTCTCTTTCTCTCTCTCTCTCGGTGGCCTGGGCTCATCACTCTATAACGCATGAAGAAGGAGTACTGCAACAAAGGGTCCTCTTCCTGAAATCTGTTTTGTGGGGATGGGGGATTTCTTCTTTCTGTGTTTGGCTTAAGGAGGAGAGAGAGTCTTGTCTGGCTTGGGCAGAGAATGGGTGGAGAGTGGGCTTAGGGCAGAGGCCTGCCATCCAGTCTCAGTCTCACCTATGGATCACTGACTGGCTTGTACGCTTGGTTTCTGATGTGTGAGCAGATGTGGGGTAATCTTTGAGAAAACTACAACTGTCTTTCCTTCTCTCTCAGTTAACAGAAGAAAGTAAAAAGCGACTGACAGGATTGGAGGAGAACTATACACATCCTGGTGACTGTTCCAAAATATATATACATGATCTGGTGTGTGTGTGTGTCTACACTCTCCCTCACACACACCTGTATGTATATTTAAGTGGTGTGAACATCAAACTACCAGCACTAAAGGACTGTAGGGCGGGCAGACCATCTGTCACAATCAGCAGGGAGAGGAGGACAGAGGAGAAGGGGGAACCTCCATATCACCACTGAGAGCTGTCTCTCTGGCAATACGCTGCTCATAGGGTGGAGGAGGAGGGGGGGTGGTGAGGTGGGTGAAAACGTGTGGGGATAAAGCAATGCTCCAGAGTGTTATTTTTGCATCGGTACATAACGGAGGTCTAACCCTGTTTGAAGTTTCTCATTGTTGTTGGTTTCTTGCTTTAAAAGAAATCATACTTTTTTTAAACTCTCTATATCTTCTTTTTTATGTGTCATAATTTCTCTTCCCTCCAATGGAGGGGGCGGGATTAAACCTCAAAGTCCCGCCCACTGGTTCAGCTCTTCCAATCCTACTCCAGCTCGTCGGTTGGAAGCTCATCCTCCAAATCTCGGTCATCCCGATCGCTAGGCAATGCCATGTTGCCATGAGTGATAGTTGCCATGAGCGACACAGAGCGTCTGTCCTCCTCAACCTCAGTGGGCTCTTCCTTCACATGGACCTGGTGTCTGAGAGACAGAGGGATGGGTTAGAGAGGGTGAGAGACAGCGAGAGAGAGAGAGAGAGAGAGACAGCGAGAGAGAGGGAGAGAGAGAGAGAGAGAGACAGCAAGAGAGAGAGAGAGAGAGAGAGAGAGAGAGAGAGAGAGGGAGAGAGAGAGAGAGAGAGAGACGTATTAGAGAGGGAGAGAAAGAGAGTTTGTGAGTGTGTGTGAGGAGAGTGTGTGTCTTACCCATACTGCTGTGGGCTGAGTGTAGGGCTGCAGCTACCGTTGCTGTTGACCTGTTCCACAGTGGAGCTGACGTCATTGTGACCCATCCCGTGTAGCATGCTGAGGCTGGCGGCAGAGGAGGGGTTAACCAGGCCCTGGCTGTTCAACAGAGTCAGACTGCTCTCTGCAAGGGCCGCCTAACACACAGAAACACACAGGTTTACATTACAATAACCATTGTTTACAATGGTACATAATTTAAAAGACACTCACACACATCCTAATAGACTTCAAGTACTTATGGATCCACAAATACACTTTGTTAGTATGAAGGACGCATAGATTTATGAGGCAATAGAGACTAGATTAGACTGGTGAGTCCTGTTGAGATCTTGCTGATACTGAGTAATGCTCAAGACTAGAGCAAGGCAGGGTGACTACACTTTCAGGTTAACCCCTTACAACCACTAGGGGGCTCCTGAACTCTACACTTCACTGCTCAAGGGTTTAATGGTACAGTATGTGCAGGCTTGTTGGTATGTGTGTGTATGTGGAGTCCGGGTGGGTTAGGGGGGTAGAGAGAGATGTGCTGGTTGGTTTGAGTCGGGGTGGGGTAGGGGGGTAGAGAGAGGTCTGGTTGGTTCTCCCAGAGAGAGAGAGAGAGAGAGTGTGTGTGTGTGTGTGTGTGTGTGTGTGTGTGTGTGTGTGTGTGTGTGTGTGTGTGTGTGTGTGTGTGTGTGTGTGTGTGTGTGTGTGTGTGTGTGTGTGTGTGTGTGTGTGTGTGTGTGTGTGATAGGAGTGATAGGAGTGGCACTGAAATTGATTTTCTAGGACAGGCACTAATTTTATTCAGTGACCTTAATTGACAAATACTTGATGCTATAAATCATCTGAGTCAAAGTCGGCTGGAGTAGAATGTGTGTGTGTGTATGCGTGTGGGGAGGTGTGGGGAGGTGTGTGTCTGTACGTGTGAGAGTGTTAAGGGCAGGTGTGTGTCGTTAGGGAATGCACTAATTATAGGAGGAAATTGATATTAGTGCCCTTGATCGTGACTGGCTATCGCACACGTGTCACTGTGACAACCCTCACCTGCGAACTAGTGTACGTCTGTGTGTGTGTGTGTGTGTGTGTGTGCGTGTGTGTGTGTGTGTGTGTGTGTGTGCGTGCACGTGTGTGTGTGTGTGCGTGTGTGTGTGTGTGTGTGTGTGTGTGTGTGTGTGTGTGTGTGTGTGTGTGTGTATACACTAACCTGGTAGCTGGCGTTTAGGGAACCGAAGCCCAGGCCTGAAATCATATTCTTCACCAGAGTAGGACTCCTAGAGAGAGAAAGAGAGAGGGGGTAAAGAGAGAGGTAGAAGAGAAAGAGAGAGAGAAAGATATGGGGGGAATGGAAATAAACACATATTGACAACATGTGTGCAGAAGAGTTGGTCCAGCCAAAAACAACTAACAAGTGCAACAAACACACCTGCTACACACAGACACATACACACATACTGTAAACAGATGCTCTACAAACACACACACACACACGCACGCACGCACGCACGCACGCACGCACGCACGCACACACACACACACACACACACACACACACACACACACACACACACACACACACACACACACACACACACACACACACACACACACGCACATTGGTTCCAAGTCTCTGATATCTGTTGTGCAGGCATGTATGTGTGTGTGTGTACAAGTGTGTGTGTGTGTACAAGTGTGTGTGTACAAGTGTGTGTGTGTGTTTGATTGTGTAATTTGTCCTGATTTCTCTGGAAGTTGGAAGGAAAGCTGTTTACACACTCTAACAAGCCTTTGTCCTCCGTGTCTGTGTGAATATTTGATTACACATGCTAGCAAACCTGCAGCATACACAGCCACACAGTAATGGTGCCGACAAATGGGAAATACACACACACACACACACACACACACACACACACTGTACAGTGCCTTCAGAAAGTATTCACACCCCTTTACTCTTCACATTTTGTTGTGTTACAGCCTGAATTTAAAATGGATCTATCACTGATCTATACACAAAACCCCATAATGTCAAAGTAGAGTGTTATTTTTTAGATTTTTGAAATTAATAAAACAAATAAAGTTGAAATGTCTTGCGTCAATAAGTATTCAACCCCTTTGTTATGGCAAGCCTAAATAAGTTCAGGAGTAAAAATGTGCTTAACAAATCGCATAATAAGTTGCATGGACTCATTTCTTGTTCACAAATAATATCATTTTTGAATAACTATCCCATCTCTTTACCCCAAACAGTCAAATAAAGGTTAAATTAAATAAAAAATACAATTATTTGGAAGGTCCCTCAATCGAGAATTGAATTTTCAAGCACAGATTTAACCACATTTTCCAGGGGGGGTTTTCTATGCCTCGCAAAGAAGGCCACAGATTGGTAGAAAAGAAATAGATGATGAATATGCCTTTGAGCTGAAGTTATGAAATAGGCTTTCGGTGGTGTATCAATACACCCAGTCACTACAAAGATACAGGCGTCCTTTCTAGGAAGGAAACTGCTCAGGGATTTCACCACGAGGCCAATGATGATTTTAAACAGTTATAGAATGTAATGGCTGTGATATGAGAAAAACTGAGGGTGCATCCTGTTTGAAATAAGGCACTTAAGTAATCCTACAAAAAACTTTTTGTCCTGGCCTTATCTTTGGGGCAAATCCAAAACAACACATCACTGAGTATCACTGTAGCACTCTTCATATTTTCAAGCATGGTGGTGGCTGCATCATGTTATGGGTATGCTTGTCATTGGCAAGGACTAGGGAATTCTTTAGGATGAAGATAAAGGAAATACAGCTTTAATCACAGGCAAAATGTGGAAGATGAGGAAGGCCTGGTTCAGTCAGCTTTCCAACACTGGGAGACGAATTCCCCTTTCAGCAGTTCAATGTCACAGCAGTCTAAGGCACTGCATCTCAGTGCTAGAGGCATCACTACAGACCCTGGTTTGATTCCAAGCTGTATCACAACCGGCCGTGATTGGGAGTCCCATAGGGCGGTGCACAATTGGCCCAGCGTCGTCCGGGTTTAGCCGGGCTAGGCTGTCATTGTAAATAAGAATTTGTTCTTATCTGAATTAAAACATTAAAAATCGAATAAAAAATAAATAATCTAAAACACAAATATACACTGGAGTTGCTTACTAATACGACATTGAATATTCCTGAGTGGCCCAGTTACGGTTTTTACTTAAATCAGCTTGAAAATCTATGGAAAGACTTGAAAATGGCTGTCTAACAATGATCACCAATCTACTTGATAGAGCTTGAAGAATTTTTAAAAGAATAGTGGGCAAATATTGTACAATCCAGTTGTGGAAAGCTCTTAGAGACTTACCCAGAAAGACTCACAGCTGTAATCACCACAAAAGGTGCTTCTACAAAGTATTGACTTAGGGGTGTGAATACTTATGTAAATAAGTATTGTTATGTTATGTTTATTTATTTTTTAATATACATTTGCAAACATTTCTAAAAACATGTTTTCAGTTTATCATTATGGGGTATTGTGTGAAGATGGGTGAAAAAAAAATGTATTTAATCTATTTTGAATTCAGGCTGTAACACAACATAATGTGGAATAAGTCAAGGGGTATGAATACTTTCTGAAGGCACTGCATGCATATCATCTATCGGAGCCAGGGCTGGCTGGCTGGCTGGCTGGCTGGCTGGCTGACTGGCTGGCTGGCTGACTGGCTGGCTGGCTGGCTGGCTGGCTGGCTGGCTGGCTGGCTGACTGGCTGGCTGGCTGACTGGCTGGCTGGCTGGCTGGCTGGCTGGCTGGCTGGCTGACTGGCTGGCTGGCTGACTGGCTGGCTGGCTGGCTGACTGGCTGGCTGGCTGGCTGGCTGGCTGGCTGGCTGGCTGGCTGGCTGGCTGGCTGGCTGGCTGGTTGACTGGCTGACTGGCTGGCCGACTGGCTGGCCAGCTGGCTGGCTGGCAGGTAGATAAATGTGTGTGATGAGTTTATACCCAGTCATCTTTGGTGGTCTTCTCTTTTGGTATTCCACTTCGTCCACCGTCCACACGGCCCCCTTCACATTCTCCACCCTCACAAAACACTTATGCAGACTCAGGTTGTGGCGCACAGCATTCTGTACAGAGGAAAAGAAAGAGACGGAGAGAGGGAGATAGAGATAGAGAGGGGGGAGTGAAGGAGATAAAGACCATCCGATTTGAAGAATAATTTGCTTTCTTAAGCACGAGGAATTCCTGCCTAAAAACAGCACTCTGTAACGGTTACTTCAGTTATACTGAAGAGAACCAAATACGACAAAACCCTGCTCAGACAAATAACGAATGACTCGTGGACACACACACAGACACACACACACACACACACACACATACACACACACACACACACACACACACACACACATACACACACACACACACATACACACACACACACACGCACACACACACACACACACACACACACACACACACACACACACACACACACACACACACTACAGACAAAAACACTTTTGTCTGGGCCGTGTAAAATAAGACAAGGATGTGTATCCCCTCCCCTGTTTATTTATTTTTTTACATTTCTGTAATCAGCCACAATCCACCCACCCCCACCCCACCCCCACACACACCACTATCTGTGGCTCACTCCCCTAGGGATAGTCTTCTCTTTTCATCTACTATTTGTAGTTTGTTCATGCCCAATTTCATTACCAATTTTAATTTGTCTATAATTAAATCCTGCATATTTTCTCTGACACGCTTTTTTAATCCATGAGAGAGGGACAGGCAGAGCGTGCATCACTCCTCACCGTAATTACACACACACACACACATACACACATACGTAATTACACGAGCCATAATCAGCCCCAGACACCCCCCTCTCTCCTTCGAGTTGCGATGCTCAGTTTTGTAAATGAGTATGACCCCAATCTCAGCCCGCCACCCTTCCATCGCGGCTCCTCTGCTATTCATTGCTATTTGCATTTGGCTCCGTGATGAAAGCCTAATTCTCCCAGTTAAAACATTAGCAGTCATTTACAGCAGGTCACAGCACATGCACCCCCCCCCCCCCCCCCCTCAACACAACACACCCTGGAGAGGAGAGAGAGAGAGAGACGTGTAGAGAGGAGAGGGGGTGAGAGAGCGGGAGAGAGAGACGTGTAGAGGGAGAGGGGCGAGAGAGAGACGTGTAGAGAAGAGAGGGGCGAGAGAGAGAGAGATATGTGTAGAGGAGAGGGGCGAGAGAGAGACAGAGACAGAGAGACGTGTAGAGAGGAGAAGGGCGAGAGAGAGAGACGTGTAGAAAGGAGAAGGGCGAGAGAGAGAGAGAGACGTGTAAAGGAGAGAGGGGCGAGAGAGAGAGAGATGTGTAGAGGAGAGGGGCGAGAGAGAGAGAGACGTGTAGAGAGGAGAAGGGCAAGAGAGAGAGAGATACGTGTAGAGAGGAGAAGGGCGAGAGGGAGAGAGAGAGACGTGTAGAGGAGAGGGGCGAGAGAGAGAGAGACGTGTAGAGGAGAGAGGGGCGAGAGAGAGAGAGACGCGTAGAGAGGAGAAGGGCGAGAGAGAGAGAGATGTGTAGAGAGGAGAAGGGTGAGAGAGAGAGAGACGTGTAGAGAGGAGAAGGGTGAGAGAGAGAGACGTGTAGAGGAGAGGGGCGAGAGAGAGAGAGACGTGTAGAGAGGAGAAGGGCGAGAGAGAGAGAGACGTGTAGAGGAGAGGGGGTGAGTGTGGGAAAGGGGAGAAGGGATACAGATGGAATAGAGGGCTAGAGGTAGTATTGGAGAAAGGTAAGGGTACAGTTAAGGGGGTACAGAGGGGTAGGAATGAGACTGGGGTGGGGAGAGGAGAGTAGGGCTGTTAGAGAAAAGGATGATGGGTAGGGACTTGTGTCAAATGGGAGGTGGCGTGTGTGTGTCACAGCGCCCACACAACAGACTGGTAGTTCTTACCTTTCAGCATACACCCCTTCAGTTATTGTCCTCAATGTGATATTAGAATGCTTAAAAGTACCATGTTGGCACCAGCAGTTCAAGATAGACTCTAAAATGGTCTTATTGGATGAGCCACATCCTGTTGAATGTGACCCTGCTCTCTACCCATAAAAATACATTCTCAACCATATTCAGAACCTTGGAGAAATGAAATCATATTCTGTTTAACTCTGACTGGACACCACTCCTTCTACTTCTCTTGCTCTCTCTCTCTCTCTCTCATCCCTCTCTCCCTCCCTCATCCCTCTCTCCCTCCCTCATCCCTCTCTCCCTCCCTCATCCCTCTCTCCCTCCCTCTCTCTGATCAATGTCTTCCAGTGGCTGACACTAGCTCTCCTCATGAAATATCCAGGCCCATTAAAGGACATACATCTTCCTCTATATTTAATACAGGCCAAACCTCAGGATATTTCATACATATATAAATATATAAAGGTAGATAGATCTATATTTAAAGGGCCGGGTCTAGGTAGAGAGGAAGTGGGAGAATATATGATTTGCTAAATTTCATAAAAATGAGATGCGGAGGCAAAGATATTCCTGGCTGGCATCTCTCTCCCTCCCCACCTCAGTTCAAGGCTATTAGTGCAAGGCTCGGGCCGTGACACCGCCTCTTCACCCCTCCTCTCGTCTGTCTCTCTGGAGGAGCTGACACTCAAATTAGATGGAGGCTTCAGTAGAAATGGGTCAGCACCTACACAGTCACGTTCCAGACAGGTGTGTGTGTGTGTGTGTGTGTGTGTGTGTGTGTGTGTGTGTGTGTGTGTGTGTGAGTCATAGACTGCGAGAGTGAGCGTGTGTGAGAATGTGTGTGTGTGAGAAACCATTGAGTGTGTGTGACTCTGTAATGACGCTGTGTGATAGTGAGGTGTGTTTCCACTGAGCTAAGTGGAACCGTCTTCGTAGGCCACAGAACTCTCCGGAAGACCAGGAGGGAGTGAAGAAGAGGGAAGGAGGGAGAAGGGAGGGAGGAAGAGGGAAGAAAAGGGGAGAGAGGGAGGGTGGAGGGAGGGAAGGGAGAGGGAGAGAAGAAAAAGAGGGGGGGGTGGAGGAAGAGAGGGGGGAGGGGGAGAGGGAGGAAGGTAGGGATGGAGGGAGAGAGGGGGGAGGGGGAGAGGGAGGAAGGTAGGGATGGAGGGAGAGAGGTGGAGGGAGGGGAGGGAGGGTGGTATGGGGGGAGGAAGGGAGAGATGGAGGGAGAGAGGGGAAGGGAGGGGGGAGGGAGGGATGGGGGAGGAAGGGAGAGATGGAGGGAGAGAGGGGGGGGGAGAAGGGAGATGGAAGGAGGGAGGAGGATGGAGGTGGGATAAGTCAAATCTAACACCTCTCTGTGAAGAAACACAGCCACATGGAGTGAGTCCACACACTTACGCACACACACACTCCACTCAGGGCATTGTGGGTAAAATGGCTTATAATCATCAAAACAGCTTGGTGTTTCAATGGCCATGTCAGTTTTTGAGGCTGCCGAGTGTGTGAGTGTGTGGGTGTGTGTGTGAGGAGGAATATTGTCTAATCTTTGTTTGTGGATGTTCAGTGTGTGTGCATGTGTCTACAGTAGGTGAGTGACCTCATGTCTATGCGGAGGAGTGTGTGTGTAAGAATGTGTGTGGACTCACCTTCCATGTGGCTGTGTTTCTCCTGAAGTAGGCGAACATTCGTGTAAACCAGTTATAGATCTCATTAAGAGTCAGCTGCATGTCTGGAGCCTCCAGAATGGCCTACAGAGAGACAGAGAGGGAACAACATTAGACAACGTCTCAACGGAGCTACCAATGGTTCACACAACTAAAAAGAGAGTAGAGGAAGGAGGCGAGAAGGATGGAAGGAGGAGGGGAGAGAATTTGAGTGGGTAGGGTAGGAGAAAAGCAAGATGAGAGGCGATGACAGGAAGAGAAAAGGAGAATAAAAGGAGGAGACTTACATGGCGTATGAGAGAGGCGTAGGTGAAGGGAGGTCTGACGTCAGCGTTCTTATAGAACTCACAGTTCTGCGCCAGCTCTACAGAGAAAACACACACTGTGTTAGTCCTTGATAGGTGTGTGTGTGTGTGTGTGTGTGTGTGTGTGTGTGTGTGTGTGTGTGTGTGTGTGTGTGTGTGTGTGTGTGTGTGTGTGTGTGTGTGTGAGTGTGTGTGTGTGTGTGTGTGTGTGTCTGTGTGTGTGTGTGTGTATACCAGTATGCTTATATAGATTTCCAAATGTGTGTGTTGGAGGGCTGTATGCATACCCTCTCGTATACCTGAGGCGATGGGGGTGCAGAACTTGTCAGCGATGCGCCTGCGTATGGGTCCCACGCCGTGCGGGTGTGAGTGTGAGTGTGAGTGTGAGTGTGAGTGTGAGTGCAGGCTGGAGGAGCTGATGACAGAGGGGCCCTGGCGGACCGGGGTAATAGGGGCGGCGGCGGAGGTGGGGGGGTGAGGTAGACCCTCGGGGTACGCATCGCTCTCCCTCTTCAGCAGGGAGCCACTGGACGCCAGGTTCAGCTGGGGAGGAACAGGATGTGACATCATCAAATAGGGACCATCATCAACAAGATTCATGGTTCCACCTTGCACTTTGGTAGGATAGATGGACAGTTAGCTATGCTGCTTGGATTTACACAAACCTTTAATCCACATAGACACAGAGACAAAGAGACATGAGCGATGCCAGCTGGCACAAAGACTATCTATCATAAGATCATCAACTCTGCCAGCGGAGAGCAAAACAAAGACCTCAGACTCAGTTACACAGACACACAATGCAATTAGTCCTCAGTGAACAAAAACAAAACAAAGCAAGAGATGGGAGTGTGTATGTGTGTGGAGGCCTCTGTGGTCACACACACACAGACGCACACACAGTGGTGGCACGCTCTCTTCATGGCCAAGCTCGGCCCAATTAGGCAGAGCCCACAGGAGCAACGGGAACTGGAAACCAGTCCTCTGAGTCGCTCAGGGACACTTTTCCAAGGGCTGCTAGTTTAGAGCTAATTAAAACGATTGTGTTTGTGTGTGCGTGTGTGCGTGTTTGCGTGTGTGTGTGTGTGTGTGTGTGTGTGTGAGAGAGAGAGACAGAGAGAGAGGGGGGGTACTCTGATCATCTCTGTCTTCTTTCCTTTCTCTCTCTCCCTCATCTCTCTCTTTCTTCACCTTCCCTCCTATTTCTCCTTCTCTTATCTTTCCAGTCATGACCAGCCCCCACCTCCTACGTGTCCTCTCCCTGTCTGCTCCAGAGGAGGGGTCTGTACCATTCTGACTGATTAGGGGTCAGGCCTGTTTAACTGCTACTTCATTAGCTCTGGAAATCTGCCTCTTTCTCTCCAGCCCTTCATTCTCTCTCTTTCCATCCCCCTGTTAAACAGGTACTTCATTAGCTGTGGACCTGCCACATCACCAAGGCAACACCACAACCCTCTTAATTGAGGGCAAGCTTTGTTTCCATTATGAAGACTCCTCCCTTCCAACCCCCTCCTCCAATCTTTGACCCCCAGGCTTGTCTCCCGTGATGACTTAGGACACACCTCTTCCTGATTTCCCATAAGGTGCTAATGACAGCTGATGCTCTGCATTTGTCTCTGCACGCGCGCACGCACACACACACACACACACACACACACACACACACACACACACACACACGTCCCACCACTCCACCGCAACCATTTACATCCCCTCAAATTAAGACACTCCACTTCTAATTGACAATTAATTTCAACATCTTCATATTTTAATAAGACTCCTCGTCAATCTGAATAATGAAATATTCATTAGATACCTAATAACAGCCCTGCCTGCCTGCGCCAACCTGCCTGCCTGCGCCAACCTGCCTGCCTGCGCCAACCTGCCTGCCCAGAGACACACAGCTCCATCCATCAACAGGGCAGACTGACTGATGGCTCACACACACACACACACACACACACACACACACACACACACACACACACACACACACACACACACACACACACACCCCCCCCCACACACACACACACACACACACACACACACACACACACACACACACACACAGGCACACATTTAATTATGACTACATTATTACATGTTTTATTATTGGGACCTCTGCTCATATATGAATCCAGAACAACAGGCTGTATACATATCTTGTAAACTAATAATCAACTCTATAGATAACCCTAATCTATGAATAAATAAATTGTAGTCCACATTTGTAACACTCATCAACAAGGATGCAAACACCAAGTCTGACTGGACACCCCCCAAAACCCTCAGAAACACAAATATACCTTAGTGGCATCTGCTACAGCACAGTGAGAGGTGAGAGGTGAAAGGTGAGATGTGAGAGGTGAAAGGTGAGAGGAGAGAGGTGAGAGTTGAGAGGTGAAAGGTGAGAGGAGAGAGTTGAGAGGTAAGAGTTGAGAGGTGAGAGGTGAGAGGAGAGAGGTGAGAGGTGAAAGGTGAGAGGAGAGAGGTGAGAGTTGAGAGGTAAGAGTTGAGAGGTGAGAGGTGAAAGGTGAGAGGAGAGAGTTAAGAGGTAAGAGTTGAGAGGTGAGAGGTGAGAGTTGAGAGGTGAGAGTTGAGAGGTGAGAGTTGAGAGGTGAGAGTTGAGAGGTGAGAGTTGAGAGGTGAGAGTTGAGAGGTGAGAGTTGAGAGGTGAGAGGTGAGAGGTGAGAGTTGAGAGGTGAGAGGTGAGAGTTGAGAGGTGAGAGTTGAGAGGTGAGAGTTGAGAGGTGAGGTACTCACAGGTTGATTGAAAGGCTTTGGCTCCGAAGGGCGCATGTGCAGGTGGGTCATCATCGCCTGCAGTCGTTCACTCTCCTTGGACAGCTGAGAAACACACACACGCACGCACGCACACACACACAAGGACAGTGAAATTACACTTTTTTAGTCAATGATCACTATTGTAATAGTAGAGAAGCACAGTAGTAAGGAAAATAAGTCATTCTACAGCTTTGCTACAGGCCCCATTCACATGTCTAGACTCTGGCCCCATTCACATGTCTAGACTCAGGCCCCATTCACATGTCTAGACTCTGGCTCCATTCACATGTCTAGACTCAGGCCCCATTCACATGTCTAGACTCAGGCCCCATTCACATGTCTAGACTCTGGCCCCATTCACATGTCTAGACTCAGGCCCCATTCACATGTCTAGACTCAGGCCCCATTCACATGTCTAGACTCTGGCCCCATTCACATGTCTAGACTCTGGCCCCATTCACATGTCTAGACTCTGGCCCCATTCACATGTCTAGACTCAGGCCCCATTCACATGTCTAGACTCTGGCCCCATTCACATGTCTAGACTCTGGCCCCATTCACATGTCTAGACTCTGGCCCCATTCACATGTCTAGACTCAGGCCCCATTCACATGTCTAGACTCAGGCCCCATTCACATGTCTAGACTCTGGCCCCATTCACATGTCTAGACTCTGGCCACATTCACATGTCTAGACTCTGGCCCCATTCACATGTCTAGACTCTGGCCCCATTCACATGTCTAGACTCAGGCCCCATTCACATGTCTAGACTCAGGCCCCATTCACATGTCTAGACTCAGGCCCCATTCACATGTCTAGACTCTGGCCCCATTCACATGTCTAGACTCAGGCCCCATTCACATGTCTAGGCTCAGGCCCCATTCACATGTCTAGACTCAGGCCCCATTCACATGTCTAGACTCTGGCCCCATTCACATGTCTAGACTCTGGCCCCATTCACATGTCTAGACTCAGGCCCCATTCACATGTCTAGACTCAGGCCCCATTCACATGTCTAGACTCTGGCCCCATTCACATGTCTAGACTCAGGCCCCATTCACATGTCTAGACTCTGGCCCCATTCACATGTCTAGACTCAGGCCCCATTCACATGTCTAGACTCAGGCCCCATTCACATGTCTAGACTCAGGCCCCATTCACATGTCTAGACTCTGGCCCCATTCACATGTCTAGACTCTGGCCCCATTCACATGTCTAGACTCTGGCCCCATTCACATGTCTAGACTCAGGCCCCATTCACATGTCTAGACTCAGGCCCCATTCACATGTCTAGACTCAGGCCCCATTCACATGTCTAGACTCTGGCCCCATTCACATGTCTAGACTCAGGCCCCATTCACATGTCTAGACTCTGGCCCCATTCACATGTCTAGACTCAGGCCCCATTCACATGTCTAGACTCAGGCCCCATTCACATGTCTAGACTCAGGCCCCATTCACATGTCTAGACTCTGGCCCCATTCACATGTCTAGACTCAGGCCCCATTCACATGTCTAGACTCTGGCCCCATTCATATGTCTAGACTCAGGCCCCATTCACATATCTAGACTCAGGCCCCATTCACATGTCTAGACTCAAGCCCCATTCAAACAACACTGTTTGTCTTGACGTTAACAGACTAGAGACTTATTCTGATGCTGATTCTCACACTGTGGACTCTTCATCAAATCCAATCAAGCCACATCAGTGTCAATGCTTCCCATCACACCAGTAAAACACAGATATTTAGGAGAGGGTGTGACGTACAAGCGAAAGAGGCATCCCCTTCGTCTATGATTTAACACGTGTGTAGTGTGTGTATGAGTGTGTGTGTAGTGTGTGTGTGTGTCTCTGGGCTGTTCTCACTGTCTCACAGCACCAGTATCCCCAGAGAGAACCCCCTCCCCACACACACCTAACACTATCTCACACGTTATACACACACACACTCACACACACATTACCCTACAGATACACTAGTCCCCGTTTGACATTGCTAACTGGCGTTTAGAGGGAGCTGCTGTGCAATAGCCTGCGGGAAACGTGTCTGTATGTGTGTGTCTGTATGTGTGTGTCTGTATGTGTGTGTCTGTACGTGTGTGTCTGTATGTGTGTGTCTGTACGTGTGTGTCTGTACGTGTGTGTCTGTACGTGTGTGTCTGTATGTGTGTGTCTGTATGTGTGTGTATGTACGTGTGTGTCTGTATGTGTGTGTCTGTATGTGTGTGTATGTACGTGTGTGTCTGTATGTGTGTGTTTATGACAGAATGTGTGTGTGTGTGCGTGAGAGTGAGAGGCCTGCAGAAGCTGGCTGAATGAGACCAGCAGGGCAGCATTGAGTGAAGTGTGTGTGTGTTAATCTGTGTGTAGGTACTGTAACAGAGCAGTAGTGAGTGGTGATGCCAGTGCCTGGCTGAGGTAGTTGACATGGCAGGGGAAGCAGAGAGGACCGGAGAGCTGATGTGATGTGACACCGCCTGCCTCTCTGTCACGTTGTGTTTCCCAGCGGTGGCTTCAGGCGTGGGGCCCAGACTGGGCTGGGCTGGACGGGACTGGGCTGGACTGGGCTGGATTGGGCTGGATTGGACTGGGCTGGGCTGGACTGGACTGGGCTGGACTGGGCTGGGCGGGACAGGACTGGGCTGGGCGGGACAGGACTGGGCTGGACTGGACGGGACTGGACTGGACTGGGCTGGGCTGGACGGGACTGGGCTGGACTGGGCTGGATTGGGCTGGATTGGACTGGGCTGGGCTTGACTGGACTGGGCTGGACTGGGCTGGGCGGGACGGGACTGGGCTGGACTGGACGGGACTGGGCTTGATGGGATTGGGCTGGGCTGGACTGGACTGGACTGGGCTGGACTGGACGGGACTGGGCTTGATGGGATTGGGCTGGGCTGGACTGGACTGGACTGGGCTGGGCTGGGCTGGAATGGACGGGACTGGGCTGGACTGGACGGGATTGGGCTGGATTGGGCTGGATTGGACTGGGCTGGGCTCAACTGGACTGGGCTGGACTGGACGGGATTGGGCTGGATTGGACTGGGCTGGGCTCAACTGGACTGGGCTGGACTGGGAGGTTCATAATTGGGGCCTGTGATGGCAGATTTCCTCTTTTAAATTACAAGCTCCAGTGCTTTCTCTAACCCCCACCCTGACTCAGACAAGTCACAGTCACAGAGAGTGGCTATGTGTGTGTGTGTGTGTGTGTGTGTGTGTGTGTGTGTGTATGTGTAGCCCACCTGTATCTCCAGCTGTTGTACCACCTGCATCTGCACCCTGCACTGGGCTGTGCTGCGGTCATCCAGAGCATGCTCGTTGTTCAGATGCCTGAGAGAAAAGAGAGGGAGATGACGACAGAGGGAGATGACGACAGAGGGAGAGGAGGGCAGAGGGAGAGGAGGGGGGAGAGATAGAGGGATACAACTGGGTTATAGCCCGTTAATGTCACGCAAAACAAATCATATTAATCCATCATTTACTTTCTTCCATATTCACACATATTCAATGTAACACCAGACATATGTGCCACTGTGTGTGTCATTGGAAGAGGACAGTAGGGAGACATGTGACTGTACAGCGTGCAGCAGATACCAACGCTCCAGTTTCTGTGATCCCGGCCAATGACGACTTCATATAAATAAATGTTCACATTTATGTGACTGCAGATAGTTGTTTATTTTCCTGTTTAGAGTTTTTCAAGAGACCAGAGGGCTTCACACTCCTGTCCAAACAGACACATGGAAACACACACAATAGTGGGCTTGTACCAAACACTTCACAGTATAAACTAGATTTCCTCCTCACAGAAAAAACACAACAAAGTCCAAACATGAAAGAGTCAACTGTTGAACTCAGTGTTAAACAAAACAACCAGACAGTTTACACAGTGGAGGAGAGATTGTGTGTCTATTAGTGAGGGGAGGGAGTTATGTAAAAAATTACATTACATATGTATATCAGTTCAATATAACCATATTATTTTTAGTGTGTGTGTGTATTCTGCTCTCTAGTCCATGACCTCAGTGTGGGAGAACACCTGGACATGAGCTCATGTGTTATCATAGCTACAGAGAGAGGTCCTAATCTATGATTTACTCCTAATACACTTTTGCCCTGAAATATGTGTGTGGGTGCACGTGTGTGTGTGTGCGTGATTATATGTTAGTGTGTGTGTGAGATAGAGTGGGTGTGTGAGACAGAGTGTGTGTGTGTGCTGTGTCTGAATGGCGGTGATGTTTGTTTCCTCTGCTGTGGGAGGATGCGGGACCTTCTGATCTTTCCCAGCGTACCGCTCCCTCTCTCCCTCCCCTTCTCCCTCTCCCCTCCCCTTCTCCCTCTCTCCCTCCCCTTCTCCCTCTCTCCCTCCCATTCTTCCTCTCTCTAACCCATTCTCCCACTCTCCCTCCCCTTCCCTCCCCTTCTCCCTCTCTCCCTCCCATTCTTCCTCTCTCTAACCCATTCTCCCTCTCCTCCCATTCTCCCCCTCTCTCTCCCTCCCCTTCTACCTCTTCCCTCCCCTTCTCCATCTCTCCCTCCCATTCTCCCTCTCTCCCTCCCCTTCTCCATCTCTCCCTCCCATTCTCCCTCTCTCCTTCCCCTTCTCCCTCTCTCTAACCCATTCTCCCTCTCTCCCTCCCCTTCTCCCTCTCTCCCTCCCATTCCCCCTCTCTCCCTCCCCTTCTTCCTCTCTCTAACCCATTCTCCCTCTCTCCCTCCCCTTCTCCCTCTCTCCCTCCCATTCTCCCTCTCTCCCACCCATTCTCCCTCCCTCTCTCCCTCTCCTTCTCCCTCTCTCCCTCCCTTCTTCCTCTCCCTCCCATTATCCCTCTCTCCCTCCCCTTCTCCTTCTCCCCTCCCATTCTCCCTCTCTCCCTCCCCTTCTTCCTCTCTCCCTCCCATTCTCCCTCTCTCCCTCCCATTCTCCCTCTCTCCCACCCATTCTCCCTCTCTCCCTCCCCTTCTCCCTCTCTCCCCCCCTTCTCCCTCTTTCCCTACCCTTCTTCCTCTCTCTAACCCATTCTCCCCCTCTCCCACCCCTTCTCCCTCTCTCCCACCCATTCTCCCTCTCTCCCTCCCTTCTCCCTCTCTCCCTCCTCTTCTCCCTCTCTCCCTCCCATTCTCCCTCCCCTTCTCCCTCTCTCCCTCCCATTCTCCCTCTCTCCCTCCCTTCTCCCTCTCTCCCTCCCATTCTCCCTCTATCCCTCCCCTTCTCCCTCCCATTCTCCCCTCTCCCTCCCCTTCTCCCTCTCTCTCTCTCTCCCTCCCATTCTCCCTCCCTCCCAATCTCGCCCTCTCCCTCTCCCTCCCATTCTCCCTCTCTCCATCCCCTTCTCCCTCTCTCCCTCCCCTTCCCCTTCTCTCCCTCCCCTTCTCCCTCTCTCCCTCCCATCTCCCTCTCTCCCTCCCATTCTCCCTCTCTCCATCCCCTTCTCCCTCTCTCCCTCCCCTTCCCCTCTCTCCCTCCCCTTCTTCCTCTCCCTCCCATTCTCCTTCTCTCCCTCCCATTCTCCCTCTCTCCCTCCCATTCTCCCTCTCTCCCTCCCCTTCTTCCTCTCTCCCTCCCATTCTCCCTCTCTCTAACCCATTCTCGCGCTCTCCCTCCCTTCTTCCTCTCTCCCTCCCCTTCTCCATCTCTCCTTCCTATTCCCCCTCTCTCCCTCCCCTTCTCCCTCTCTCCCTCTCTCCCTCCCATTCTCCCTCCCTCTCTCCCTCCCATTCTCGCCCTCTCCCTCCCATTCTCCCTCTCTCCATCCCCTTCTCCCTCTCTCCCTCCCCTTCCCCCCTCTCCCCTCACCATTCTCCCTCCCCTTCTCCCTCTCTCCCTCCCCTTCTCCCTCTCTCCCTCCCATTCTCCATTCTCCCTCTCTCCCTCCCATTCTCGCCCTCTCCCTCCATCCCCTTCTCCCTCTCTCCCTCCCCTTCCCCCTCTCTCCCTCCCCGTCTTCCTCCCTCTAACCCATTCTCCCTCTCTCCCTCCCATTCTCCCCCTCTCCCTCCCATTCTCCCTCTCTCCCTCCCATTCTCCCTCTCTACCTCCCCTTCTTCCTCTCTCCCTCCCATTCTCCCTCTCTCTAACCCATTCTCGCTCTCTCCCTCCCCTTCTCCCTCTCTCCCTCCCCTTCTCCATCTCTCCTTCCTATTCCCCCTCTCTCCCTCCCCTTCTCCCTCTCTCCCTCCCATTCCCCCTCTCTCCCTCCCCTTCTCCCTCTCTCCCTCCCATTCTCCCTCCCATTCTCCCTCTCTCCCTCCCCTTCTCCCTCTCTCCCTCCCCTTCCCCCTCTCTCCCTCCCCGTCTTCCTCCCTCTAACCCATTCTCCCTCTCTCCCTCCCATTCTCCCCCTCTCCCTCCCATTCTCCCTCTCTCCCTCCCATTCTCCCTCTCTACCTCCCCTTCTTCCTCTCTCCCTCCCATTCTCCCTCTCTCTAACCCATTCTCGCTCTCTCCCTCCCCTTCTCCCTCTCTCCCTCCCCTTCTCCATCTCTCCTTCCTATTCCCCCTCTCTCCCTCCCCTTCTCCCTCTCTCCCTCCCATTCCCCCTCTCTCCCTCCCCTTCTCCCTCTCTCCCTCCCATTCTCCCTCCCATTCTCCCCTCTCTCCCTCCCCTTCTCCCTCTCTCCCTCCCCTTCTCCCTCTCTCCCTCCCCTTCTCCCTCTCTCCCTCCCCTTCTTCCTCTCTCTAACCCATTCTCCCCCTCCCTCCCTCCCTCCCTCCCTCCCTCCCTCCCTCCCTCCCTCCCTCCCTCCCTCCCTCCCTCCCTCCCTCCCTCCCTCCCTCCCTCCCTCCCTCCCTCCCTCCCTCAGTCATTGCCAGGGTTATTTGCAGGTTGCTGCTGCCTACCCTGACTGTATGTGTACAACTATGTGCCATTAAAAAAGTTGTCTGGAGATTCTAAAGGACTTGTGTATTTCTGACTATCTGTGACCAAGGACTACACGGGACATCCCTATTTTCTGCTCATGACAACTCTGATACGATGTGTGTATCTTTGTGTATGTCTTTAAGTGAGTGGGGAGTTTGAAAATATAAGACTGAGAGAAGAAATGAACCAATAACAATGATGTCATGGCATGGGTAATCCCGGCATAGATAGACGGCTCAACACAAGTACATGGTAATAATAACAAAAACATGATCTCACCTCCCTCCCTAACTCTCTCTTTACACCCCCACTTCCTAATTCTCTCTATAATCCTCCACTCCCTAACTCTCTCTTTACACCCCCACTCCCTAACTCTCTCTTTACACCCCCACTCCATGACTCTCTCTTTACACCCCCACTTCCTAACTCTTTCTATAATCCTCCACCCCTAACTCTCTCTTTACACCCCCACTCCTAACTCTCTCTTTACACCCCCACTCCTTAACTCTCTCTTTACACCCCCACTCCCTAACTCTCTCTATAATCCTCCACTCCCTAACTCTCTATTTACACCCCCACTCCCTAACTCTCCCTTTACACCTCCACTTCCTAACTCTCTCTTTACACCCCCACTCCCTAACTCTCTCTTTACACCCCCACTCCCTAACTCTCTCTTTACACCCCCACTTCCTAACTCTCTCCATAATCCTACACTCCCTAACTCTCTCTTTACACCCCACTCCCTAACTCTCTCTTTACACCCCCACTCCCTAACTATGTCTATAATCCTCCATTCCCTAACTCTCTCGTTACACCCCCAATCCCTAACTCTCTCTTTACACCCCCACTCCCCAACTCTCTCTTTACACCCCCACTCCCTAACTCTCTATAAACCTCCACTCCCTAACTATCTCTTCACTCCTCCACCCATAACTATCTCTTCACTCCTCCACTCCATATTTCTCTCAAAAAAATGATCTCACCTCCCTCTACTCCCCCTCTCTTTACACCCCCACTCCCTAACTCTCTCTATAATCCTCCACACCCTAACTCTCTCTTTACTCCTCCACTCCCTAACTCTCTCTTTATACCTCCACTCCCTAACTCTCTCTTCACTCCTCCACTCCCTAACTCTCTCAATAATCATCCACTCCCTAACTCTCTCTTCACTCCTCCACTCCCTAACTCTCTCTATAATCCTCCACTCCCCAACTCTCTCTATAATCCTCCACTCCCTAACTCTCTCTTCACTCCTACACTCCCTAACTCTCTCTATAATCCTCCACTCCCTAACTCTCTCTTCACTCCTCCACTCCCTAACTGTCTCTTTATACCTCCACGCACTAACTCTCTCTTTACACCCCCACTCCCTAACTCTCTCTATAATCCTCCACTCCCTAACTCTCTCTATAACCCTCCACTCCCTAACTCTCTCTTCACTCCTCCACTCCCTAACTCTCTCTTTACACCTCCACTCCCAAACTCTCTCTTCACTCCTCCACTCCCTAACTCTCTCTTTACTCCTCCACTCCCTAACTCTCTATTCACTCCTCCACTCCCTAACTCTCGCTATAACCCTCCACTCCCTAACTCTCTCTTCACTAGTCCACTCCCTAACTCTCTCTATAATCCTCCACTCCCTAACTCTCTCTATAATCCTCCACTCCCTAACTCTCGCTATAATCCTCCACTCCCTAACTCTCTCTTCACTCCTCCACTCCCTAACTCTCTCTTCACTCCTCCACTCCCTAACTCTCTCTTCACTCCTCCACCCCCTAACCCTCTCTATATCCTCCACTCCCTAACCCTCTCTTCACTCCTCCACTCCCTAACTCTCTCTTCACTCATCCACTCCCTAACTCTCTCTTCACTCCTCCACTCCATAACCCTCTCTTCACTCCTCCACTCCCTAACTCTCTCTTCACTCCTCCACTCCCTAACTCTCTCTATAATCCTCGACTCCCTAACTCTCGCTATAATCCTCCACTACCTAACTCTCTCTTCACTCCTCCACTCCCTAACTCTCTCTATAATCCTCCACTCCCTAACTCTCTCTATAATCCTCCACTCCCTAACTCTCTCTTCACTCCTCCACTCCCTAACCTCTCTTCACTCATCCACTCCCTAACTCTCTCTTCACTCCTCCACTCCATAACCCTCTCTTCACTCCTCCACTCCCTAACTCTCTCTTCACTCCTCCACTCCCTAACTCTCTCTTCACTCCTCCACTCCCTAACTCTCTCTATAATCCTCCACTCCCTAACCCTCTCGTCACTCCTCCACTCCCCTAACTCTCTCTTCACTCCTCCACTCCCTAACTCTCTCTATAATCCTCCACTCCCTAACCCTCTCTTCACTCCTCCACTCCCTAACTCTCTCTTCACTCCTCCACTCCCTAACTCTCCACTCCTCCACTCCCTAACTCTCTCTATAATCCTCGACTCCCTAACTCTCGCTATAATCCTCCACTACCTAACTCTCTCTTCACTCCTCCACTCCCTAACTCTCTCTATAATCCTCCACTCCCTAACTCTCTCTTTATACCTCCACTCCCTAACTCTCTCTTCACTCCTCCACTCTCTAACTCTCTCTTCACTCCTCCACTCCCTAACTCTCTCTATAATCTTCCACTACCTAACCCTCTCTTCACTCCTCCACTCCATAACTCTCTCTTCACTCCTCCACTCCCTAACTCTCGCTATAATCCTCCACTCCCTAACTCTCTCTTCACTCCTCCACTCCCTAACTCTCTCTATAATCCTCCACTCCCTAACTCTCTCTTCACTCCTCCACTCCTTAACTCTCTCTTCACTCCTCCACTCCCTAACTCTCTCTATAATCCTCCACTCCCTAACTCTCGCTATAATCCTCAACTCCCTAACTCTCTCTTCACTCCTCCACTCCCTAACTCTCTCTTCACTCCTCCGCTCCCTAACTCTCTCTTCACTCCTCCACTCCCTAACTCTCTCTATAATCCTCCACTCCCTAACTCTCTCTTCACTCCTCCACTCCCTAACTCTCTCTATAATCCTCCACTCCCTAACTCTCTCTTCACTCCTCCACTCCCTAACTCTCTCTTCACTCCTTTTTTAATTTTTTTAAATTTTATTTCACCTTTATTTAACCAGGTAGGCTAGTTGAGAACAAGTTCTCATTTGCAACTGCGATCTGGCCAAGATAAGGCATAGCAGTGTGAACAGACAACACAGAGTTACACATGGAGTAAACAATTAACAAGTCAATAACACAGTAGAAAAAAGGGGAGTCTATATATACATTGTGTGCAAAAGGCATGAGAAGGTAGGCAAATAATTACAATTATGCAGATTAACACTCGAGTGATAAATGATCAGATGGTTATGTACAGGTAGAGATATTGGTGTGCAAAAGAGCAGAAAAATAAATAAATAAAAACAGTATGGGGATGAGGTAGGTGAAAATGGGTGGGCTATTTACCAATAGACTATGTACAGCTGCAGCGATCGGTTAGCTGCTCAGATAGCAGATGTTTGAAGTTGGTGAGGGAGATAAAAGTCTCCAACTTCAGCGATTTTTGCAATTCGTTCCAGTCACAGGCAGCAGAGAACTGGAACGAAAGGCGGCCAAATTAGGTGTTGGCTTTAGGGATGATCAGTGAGATACACCTGCTGGAGCGCGTGCTACGGATGGGTGTTGCCATCGTAACCAGTGAACTGAGATAAGGCGGAGCTTTACCTAGCATGGACTCCTCCACTCCCTAACTCTCTCTTCACTCCTCCACTCCCTAACTCTCTCTTTACCTCCACTCCCTAACTCTCGCTATAATCCTCCACTCCCTAACTCTCTTTTCACTCCTCCACTCCCTAACTCTCTCTATAATCCTCCACTCCCTAACTCTCGCTATAATCCTCCACTACCTAACTCTCGCTATAATCCTCCACTCCCTAACTCTCTCTATAATCCTCCACTCCCTAACTCTCTCTTCACTCCTCCACTCCCTAACTCTCTCTTCACTCCTCCACTCCCTAACTCTCTCTATAATCCTCCACTCCCTAACTCTCTCTTCACTCCTCCACTCCCTAACTCTCTCTTCACTCCTCCACTCCCTAACTCGCTCTATAATCCTCCACTCCCTAACCCTCTCTTCACTCCTCCACTCCCTAACTCTCTCTTTACACCTCCACTCCCTAACTCTCTCTATAATCCTCCACTTCCTAACTCTCTCTATAACCCTCCACTCCCTAACTCTCTCTTCACTCCTCCACTCCCTAACTCTCTCTTTACACCTCCACTCCCTAACTCTCTATTCACTCCTCCACTCCCTAACTCTCTCTTTACTCCTCCACTCCCTAACCCTCTCTTCACTCCTCCACTCCCTAACTCTCTCTTCACTCCTCCACTCCCTAACTCTCTCTTCACTCCTCCACTCCCTAACCCTCTCTTCACTCCTCCACTCCCTAACTCTCTCTTCACTCCTCCACCCCTAACTCTCTCTCACTCCTCCACTCCCTAACTCTCTCTTCACTCCTCCACTCCCTAACCTCTCTTCACTCCTCCACTCCCTAACTCTCTCTTCACTCCTCCACTCCCTAACTCTCTCTTCACTCCTCCACTCCCTAACTCTCTCTATAATCCTCGACTCCCTAACTCTCGCTATAATCCTCCACTACCTAACTCTCTCTTCACTCCTCCACTCCCTAACTCTCTCTATAATCCTCCACTCCCTAACTCTCGCTATAATCCTCCACTCCCTAACTCTCTCTTCACTCCTCCACTCCCTAACTCTCTCTTCACTCCTCCAGTCCCTAACTCTCTCTTACTCATCCACTCCCTAACTCTCTCTTTATACGTCCACTCCCTAACTCTCTCTTCACTCCTCCACTCCCTAACTCTCTCTTCACTCCTCCACTCCCTAACTCTCGCTATAATCCTCCACTCCCTAACTCTCTCTTCACTCCTCCACTCCCTAACTCTCTCTATAATCCTCCACTCCCTAACTCTCTCTTCACTCCTCCACTCCTTAACTCTCTCTTCACTCCTCCACTCCCTAACTCTCTCTATAATCCTCCACTCCCTAACTCTCGCTATAATCCTCAACTCCCTAACTCTCTCTTCACTCCTCCACTCCCTAACTCTCTCTTCACTCCTCCACTCCCTAACTCTCTCTTCACTCCTCCACTCCCTAACTCTCTCTTCACTCCTCCACTCCCTAACTCTCTCTTATACCTCCACTCCCTAACTCTCGCTATAATCCTCCACTCCCTAACTCTCTCTTCACTCCTCCACTCCCTAACTCTCGCTATAATCCTCCACTACCTAACTCTCTCTTCACTCCTCCACTCCCTAACTCTCTCTATAATCCTCCACTCCCTAACTCTCGCTATAATCCTCAACTCCCTAACTCTCTCTTCACTCCTCCACTCCCTAACTCTCTCTTCACTCCCCCACTCCCTAACTCTCTCTTCACTCCTCCACTCCCTAACTCTCTTTATACCTCCACTCCCTAACTCTCGCTATAATCCTCCACTCCCTAACTCTCTCTTCACTCCTCCACTCCCTAACTCTCTCTATAATCCTCCACTCCCTAACTCTCTCTTCACTCCTCCACTCCTTAACTCTCTCTTCACATCCTCCACTCCCTAACTCTCTCTATAATCCTCCACTCCCTAACTCTCGCTATAATCCTCAACTCCCTAACTCTCTCTTCACTCCTCCACTACCTACTCTCTCTATAATCCACCACTCCCTAACCCTCTCTTCACTCCTCCACTCCCTAACTCTCTCTTCACTCCTCCACTCCCTAACTCTCTCTATAATCCTCAACTCCCGAACTCTCTCTTCACTTCTCCACTCCCTAACTCTCTCTTCACTCCTCCACTCCCTAACTCTCTCTCACTCCTCCACTCCCTAACTCTCTCTATAATTCTCCACTCCCTAACTCTCTCTTCACTCCTCCACTCCTAACTCTCGCTATAATCCTCCACTCCCTTACTCTCTCTTCACTCCTCCACCCCTAACTCTCTCTATCATCCTCCACTCCCTAACTCTCGCTATAATCCTCCACTCCCTAAATCTCTCTTCACTCCTCCACTCCCTAACTCTCTCTATAATCCTCCACTCCCTAACTCTCGCTATAATCCTCCACTCCCTAACTCTCGCTATAATCCTCCACTCCCTAACTCTCTCTATAATCCTCCACTCCCTAACTCTCTCTTCACTCCTCCACTCCCTAACTCTCTCTATAATCCTCCACTCCCTAACTCTCTCTTCACTCCTCCACTCCCTAACTCTCTCTTCACTCCTCTACTCCCTAACCTCTCTCTTCACTCCTCCACTCCCTAACTCTCTCTTTATACCTCCACTCCCTAACTCTCGCTATAATCCTCCACTCCCTAACTCTCTCTTCACTCCTCCACTCCCTAACTCTCTCTATAATCCTCCACTCCCTAACTCTCGCTATAATCCTCCACTCCCTAACTCTCGCTATAATCCTCCACTCCCTAACTCTCTCTATAATCCTCCACTCCCTAACTCTCTCTTCACTCCTCCACTCCCTAACTCTCTCTATAATCCTCCACTCCCTAACTCTCTCTTCACTCCTCCACTCCCTAACTCTCTCTTCACTCCTCCACTCCCTAACTCTCTCTATAATCCTCCACTACCTAACCCTCTCTTCACTCCTCCACTCCCTAACTCTCTCTTCACTCCTCCACTCCCTAACTCTCGCTATAATCCTCCACTCCCTAACTCTCGCTATAATCCTCCACTCCCTAACTCTCGCTATAATCCTCCACTCCCTAACTCTCTCTATAATCCTCCACTCCCTAACTCTCTCTTCACTCCTCCTTCCCTAATCTCTCTATAATCCTCCACTCCCTAACTCTCTCTTCACTCCTCCACTCCCTAACTCCTCTTCACTCCCTCTACTCACTAACTCTCTCTCATCCTCCACTCCCTAACTCTCTCTTTATACCTCCACTCCCTAACTCTCGCTATAATCCTCCACTCCCTAACTCTCTCTTCACTCCTCCACTCCCTAACTCTCTCTATAATCCTCCACTCCCTAACTCTCGCTATAATCCTCCACTCCCTAACTCTCGCTATAATCCTCCACTCCCTAACTCTCTCTATATCCTCCACTCCTAACTCTCTCTTCACTCCTCCACTCCCTAACTCTCTCTATATCCTCCACTCCCTAACTCTCTCTTCACTCCTCCACTCCCTAACTCTCTCTTCACTCCTCCACTCCCTAACTCTCTCTATAATCCTCCACTACCTAACCCTCTCTTCACTCCTCCACTCCCTAACTCTCTCTTCCTCCTCCACTCCCTAACTCTCGCTATAATCCTCCACTCCCTAACTCTCTCTTCACTCCTCCACTCCCTAACTCTCTCTCACTCCTCTACTCCCTAACTCTCTCTTCACTCCTCCACTCCCTAACTCTCTTTATACCTCCACTCCCTAACTCTCGCTATAATCCTCCACTCCTAACTCTCTCTCACTCATCCACTCCCTAACTCTCTCTATAATCCTCCACTCCCTAACTCTCGCTATAATCCTCCACTCCCTAACTCTCGCTATAATCCTCCACTCCCTAACTCTCTCTATAATCCTCCACTCCCTAACTCTCTCTTCACTCCTCCACTCCCTAACTCTCTCTATAATCCTCCACTCCCTAACTCTCTCTTCACTCCTCCACTCCCTAACCTCTCTTCAATCCTCCACTCCCTAACTCTCTCTATAATCCTCCACTACCTAACCCTCTCTTCACTCCTCCACTCCCTAACTCTCTCTTCACTCCTCCACTCCCTAACTCTCGCTATAATCCTCCACTCCCTAACTCTCTCTTCACTCCTCCACTCCCTAACTCTCTCTATAATCATCCACTCCCTAACTCTCTCTATATCCTCCACTCCCTAACTCTCTCTTCACTCCTCCACTCCCTAACTCTCTCTATAATCCTCACTCCCTAACTCTCGCTATAATCCTCAACTCCCTAACTCTCTCTTCACTCCTCCACTCCCTAACTCTCTCTTCACTCCTCCACTCCCTAACTCTCTCTATAATTCTCCACTCCCTAACTCTCACTTCACTCCTCCACTCCCTAACTCTTGCTATAATCCTCCACTCCCTAACTCTCTCTCACTCCTCAACCCCTAACTCTCTCTATAATCCTCCCACTCCCTAACTCTCGCTATAATCCTCCACTCCCTAACTCTCTCTTCACTCCTCCACTCCCTAACTCTCTCTATATCCTCCACTCCCTAACTCTCGCTATAATCCTCCACTCCCTAACTCTCGCTATAATCCTCCACTCCCTAACTCTCTCTATAATCCTCCACTCCCTAACTCTCTCTTCACTCCTCCACTCCCTAACTCTCTCTATTCCTCCACTCCCTAACTCTCTCTTCACTCCTCCACTCCCTAACTCTCTCTTCACTCCTCTACTCCCTAACTCTCTCTTCACTCCTCCACTCCCTAACTCTCTCTTTATACCTCCACTCCTAACTCTCGCTATATCCTCCACTCCCTAACTCTCTCTTCACTCCTCCACTCCCTAACTCTCTCTATAATCCTCCACTCCCTAACTCTCGCTATAATCCTCCACTCCCTAACTCTCGCTATAATTCCTCCACTCCCTAACTCTCTCTATAATCCTCCACTCCCTAACTCTCTCTTCACTCCTCCACTCCCTAACTCTCTCTATAATCCTCCACTCCCTAACTCTCTCTTCACTCCTCCACTCCCTAACTCTCTCTTCACTCCTCCACTCCCTAACTCTCTCTATAATCCTCCACTACCTAACCCTCTCTTCACTCCTCCACTCCCTAACTCTCTCTTCACTCCGCCACTCCCTAACTCTCGCTATAATCCTCCACTCCCTAACTCTCTCTTCACTCCTCCACTCCCTAACTCTCTCTATAATCATCCACTCCCTAACTCTCTCTATAATCCTCCACTCCCTAACTCTCTCTTCACTCCTCCACTCCCTAACTCTCTCTATAATCCTCCACTCCCTAACTCTCGCTATAATCCTCAACTCCCTAACTCTCTCTTCACTCCTCCACTCCCTAACTCTCTCTTCACTCCTCCACTCCCTAACTCTCTCTATAATTCTCCACTCCCTAACTCTCTCTTCACTCCTCCACTCCCTAACTCTTGCTATAATCCTCCACTCCCTAACTCTCTCTTCACTCCTCAACTCCCTAACTCTCTCTATAATCCTCCACTCCCTAACTCTCGCTATAATCCTCCACTCCCTAACTCTCTCTTCACTCCTCCACTCCCTAACTCTCTCTATAATCCTCCACTCCCTAACTCTCTCTATAATTCTCCACTCCCTAACTCTCTCTATAATCCTCCACTCCCTAACGCTCTCTTCACTCCACTCCCTAACTCTCTCTTCACTCCTCCACTCCCTAACTCTCTCTTCACTCCTCCACTCCCTAACTCTCTCTTTATACCTCCACTCCCCAACTCTCTCTTCACTCCTCCACTCTCTAACTCTCTCTTCACTCCTCCACTCCCTAACTCTCTCTATAACCCTCCACTCCAACATAATTTCTTCCTATTTTCCTCCACCTCTACCCCCCCCCCCCCTCCAACTCTGTGGCTCAGTCATAAACAGTAGCCAGGTTTTTTTCCGTGCGTCCCGACAATGAGTCTCTGTTTACTCCTCAGCCCTCTCAGACCGGGATTCAACCCACATTACCCATTACCATCAGCCCCACTAACCACAGCCAACAAAGTACTATACCAGACGGCATAGAGCAAGAGAAAGAGACAGGAGGGGAAATTAGTAAATGTCTCTACTATTTAGGAAAATGTAATTAGATAGAAGAGGAGAAGAGAAGAAAATAGGTGATGGGAAGAGGATAGTGGCGGGACAAAGAGAATAAAGGGGATGGGAGGAAAGAGAGAGATCAAAGATCAGAAGGAAGAAAAGAGCTGGAAATAGAAGAGTGTCTCCTCTCGTCTCTTCCTGCCCGGAGCGATGACTAAGGAAGGCTGGGAGGGGAGCGCACTGTCGACCTGACGGCTTTATCTGTCACTGTTTGTTTGTCTCTCTCTCTCTCTCTCTCTCTCTCTCTCTCTCTCTCTCCCCCTCTCACTCCACCTGCCCTGAGGCTGTGTGAAATAAGACACCAAACAACAGCTTTCCTCTCAAAACTTTCCCAGCCTGCCTCTGGCTTTGATCAGACTGTCCGCTGCCATCATTTCACAACACCTCCTCCGGGTATGTGTGTGCATACATGTGAGGGTGTGTGTGTGTACCATGCCATGTTAATACACACTATCCCTCAAGATATTATCTCAGTGGATAATTATAAAGTCTGTTTCTCTACCTTACAGACATTGTTAGGTCTTGGTAAAGCCTTGGTTAAGGGTTCCTTTGGCCTCTTAAAATATTCATAATGGGATTGCTAGGGGTTTGTTATGGGTTTGTTATTTGTTAGCCACAAGTGGACTGTCCTGAAGCTGTTGTAGTAGAGATATCAGGATCTCAGTGGAATGTGCCTGTGTGTATTAGTGAGTTTGTTCGCCTGACATGTTGTGTGTTGTGTCATCACGCTAACAAATAGTAACAACTTACTGTTTACATCAGGCTTAGATGTATCACCCCTTATTCCCACCAGCACACACGTTCACATACACACACCCAATCTCCCCCGCTGTACCCCCCTCACCCCTCCCTCTCCCCTCTCCACTTTACACACCATCCCCAAAGACTCCAACCTGGCAAACAGACAAGACAGAGAGGTAGAGAAAGGCAGAGAGGAGAGAGAGAAGGAAAGCAGGGGGAGATGGACAGAGAGGTAGAGAAAGGCAGAGAGGAGAGAGAGAAGGAAAGCAGGGGGAGATGGACAGAGAGGTAGAGAAAGGCAGAGAGGAGAGAGAGAAGGAAAGCTTGGGGGAGATGGACAGAGAGGTAAAGAAAGACAGAGAGGAGAGAGAAGGAAAGCAGGGGGAGATGGACAGAGAGGTAGAGAAAGGCAGAGAGGAGAGAGAGAAGGAAAGCAGGGGGAGATGGACAGAGAGGTAGAGAAAGGCAGAGAGGAGAGAGAGAAGGAAAGCAGGGGGAGATGGACAGAGAGGTAAAGAAAGACAGAGAGGAGAGAGAGAAGGAAAGCAGGGGGAGATGGACAGAGAGGTAAAGAAAGGCAGAGAGGAGAGAGAGAAGGAAAGCAGGGGGAGTTGGACAGAGAGGTAGAGAAAGGCAGAGAGGAGAGAGAGAAGGAAAGCAGGGGGAGATGGACAGAGAGGTAGAGAAAGGCAGAGAGGAGAGAGAGAAGGAAAGCAGGGGGAGATGGACAGAGAGGTAGAGAAAGGCAGAGAGGAGAGAGAGAAGGAAAGCAGGGGGAGATGGACAGAGAGGTAGAGAAAGGCAGAGAGGAGAGAGAGAAGGAAAGCAGGGGGAGATGGACAGAGAGGTAGAGAAAGGCAGAGAGGAGAGAGAGAAGGAAAGCAGGGGGAGATGGACAGAGAGGTAAAGAAATGCAGAGAGGAGAGAGAGAAGGAAAGCAGGGCGAGATGGACAGAGAGGTAGAGAAAGGCAGAGAGGAGAGAGAGAAGGAAAGCAGGGGAAGATGTAGAGAAAGGCAGAGAGGAGAGAGAGAAGGAAAGCAGGGGGAGATGGACAGAGAGATAAAGAAAGGCAGAGAGGAGAGAGAGAAGGAAAGCAGGGGGAGATGGACAGAGAGGTAGAGAAAGGCAGAGAGGAGAGAGAGAAGGAAAGCAGGGGGAGATGGACAGAGAGGGAGCTGTCTTTGCTAGCGCCATGGAAACAAAAAGCTGTGATTGTAAATGAGCTAATTAAGTAAACTACTAACGAAGCGTGGAAACAATTTGCTTGACCCTTCAGAACAGAGAACTCTGGGAGCACAACACTAATCAGCTAGAGACGGGAGGGACCAGTTACAGACAGGTAACACACACACACACACACACACACACACACACACACACACACACACACACACACACACACACACACACACACACACACACACACACACACACACACACACACACTCACACACACACACACATACACACACACACATACACACTGAATGACTTATGCTATCTTATAAGGCGTAACCTCGGTTTCTTTGATACCTTATCAGCACCGTGTCACAGGTTCTCTCACTACACACCACGTAAAGAGAGATAGAGGGATTGAAGTGAGGGATAAAGGGATGAGAGAAGGCTGACAGAGAGAGAGAGAGCTGTTAAATAATGTAGACGGACACACAATAACAAAACGCTCTGCTCTACCAAGGGAGCCTGATGTAACCGATAGCAACTGATTCATTATTGATGGAAGGCTGTAGAAAGCTACACTGACTGACTGACACTCAGCACTGGCTAGTCGCTGCATTCGCTGGTAGTGTGTGTCTGGGCTGACTGAAATAGTAGTACTCACTGTAGAGTCCTACACTAGTCACTAGAAAGTCATGCTAGGAAGAGTGAAAGTGACAATCCATCAGCAATAGGGGCCCCGTCCACTCTAGCATGGGCTGACTGACACACAGTGGCTGTGTGGAGGAGAGTCGTTCATGAATGCAGCTTCAGGGTGTTACTCACTTGATGAACTGTCCCATGTCATCACACAGAGCCTCACAGCCAGGCCATTTACACTCTCCATGGCCATAGAGAGGATGGGAACCTGCATGCTCCTCATGGCTGAGAGAGCGAGAGAGAGGGGAGAGAGAGGGTGAAGAGAGGGAGAGAGAGGGGGAAGAGAGGGAGAGAGGGGGGGAGAGGGGAGAGAGAGGGTGAAGAGAGGGAGAGAGGGGGGAGAGAGGGGATGGAGAAAAATAGCATGGTTAGAATGATGTGAAGCTAACATAACAGATGTACAGACATCACATACTGTTTAGACAACACATACTGTACAACACATACTGTATAGACAACACATACTGTACAGACAACACATACCGTATAGACAACACATACAGTATAGACAACACATACTGTACAGACAACACATACTGTATAGACAACACATACTGTATAGACAACACATACCGTATAGACAACACATACAGTATAGACAACACATACTGTACAGAAAACACATACTGTATAGACAACACATGCTGTATAGACAACACATACCGTACAGACAACACATATTGTACAGACAACACATACTGTACAGGCATACTGTACAGACATCACAAACGGTATAGACAACACATTCTGTACAGACAACACATACTGTATAGACAACACATACTGTATAGACAACACATACTGTATAGACAACACATATTGTATAGACAACACATACTGTACAGACAACACACACTGAAAAGACACACATACTGTATAGACAACACATACTGTATAGACAACACATACTGTACAGACAACATATATGGTAGAGACATACTGTACAGACAACACATACTGTATAAACAACACATACTGTACAGGTAACACATACTGTACAGGCATACTGTTCAGACATCACATACTGTACAGACAACACATACGGTATAGACAACACATGCTGTATAGACAACACATACCGTACAGACAACACATACTGTATAGACAACACATACTGTACAGGCATACTGTACAGACAACACATACTGTATAGACAACACATACTGTACAGACAACACATACTGTATAGACAACACATACTGTATAGACAACACATACTGTACAGACAACACATACTGTATAGACAACACATACTGTATAGACACCACATACTATACAGGCATACTGTACAGACATCACATACTGTACAGACAACACATACTGTATAGACAACACATACTGTATAGACAACACATGCTGTACAGACAACACATACTGTACAGACAACACATACTGTATAGACAACACATACTGTACAGACAACACATACTGTATAGACAACACATACTGTACAGACAACACATACTGTGCAGACAACACATACTGTATAGACAACACATACTATACAGACAACACATACTGTATAGACAACACATACTGTACACACAACACATACTGTAAGGGGAAAGGAATTAGTGATCTCATTTGAGATGACCATTGACAGATGAAATAAAGCACACATCAGAACCACAGACACATGCCTCTGAGCAGCAAAAGCACACACACAGTGCAAGCATCCATTGTTCCACACTAAGGCCATAGTTCCCTTACTGTCATCAGAGTGTGGTGAACATGAAGCTAAGAGCAGAATGGTGTGTGTGTTCCTCCATTTCAAACGTTCATCCTCACAATGCCCCAGTCCCCACCCCCCTCTCTAGTCAGTATGAGACCCATACGGCCCGCATGATTGGTGAGTAGGGTGGCGGTCTTATCCCTCATACGCCGGTTGTTCTGAGACATGGCTGTATGCTTTATTGTGGTGAGACAGTTCTGTGTGTGTGTGAGTGAGTGAGTGAGTGAGTGAGTGAGTGAGTGAGTGAGTGAGTGAGTGAGTGAGTGAGTGAGTGAGTGAGTGAGTGAGTGAGTGAGTGTGTGTGTGTGTGTGTGTGTGTGTGTGCGTGTGTGTGTGTAGCTCTGGGATGCTGATTCTGGTTTGGGCCGGATCCAGGCCAGTGATGGCAGGTCCAGTGGCTGTGTGTGTTTGGTGTGTGTCCAGTAGCCAGTGTACAGGGTTCACATTGTGCTGCAGATGAGGTTTGAACCAGCCTGGCCTCATGTCTGACAAACTCCCACAGAGAGTTCACAGTTTATTTACATGAAATCTACCAGCATCCAGAGACATACAGGCTGGAACAGCAATGTTCACATGTGTGTGTGTCTGTGTGTGTGTCTGTGTGTGTGTCTGTGTGTGTGTCTGTGTGTGTGTCTGCGTGTGTGTCTGTGTGTGTGTGTCTGTGTGTGTGTTTGTGTGTGTCTGTGTGTGTCTGTGTGTGTCTGTGTGTGTGTGTGTGTCTGTGTGTGTCTGTGTGTGTGTCTGTGTGTGTCTGTGTGTGTGTCTGTGTGTGTCTGTGTGTGTGTCTGTGTGTGTGGAGGAGGTTGAGGCTTCTGCCAGATCCACATCACAGGGTTGTATAACACAAACCATCCCTCTCACAGATGGGAACCATCCCAAAGACAAGCGCATTCTCATCCCCTCCTCTCCGTCCTCTCTTTTCCCCTCTTCTCCTCCACTATTCCCCTCTCATTGGGCAGATGTGCTGTGTGTGTGTGTGTGTGTGTGTGTGTGTGTGTGTGTGTGTGTGTATGTGCGTGTGCGCATGCGTGTTGGCTGTCGTAGACTCCGCTCAGTTCAGAAGCTGCTCAGACTGCAGAAGCGACAAACTACTGGCAACCACACACCAGTCCACATCAGCCATGCATTATCTGTAGCATGCTAGCCCCCTCCTTTCTCCTCCCTTCAGTCTCCTCTGCCTCCCTATGAGCAATGCTAGGGTAGTGTTAGAATGGGCCAGTCAAATGTCACAGGAGCTAGCTCTCTTATACTTCCCCCACACAGAGGGAGCATGTCCTCATTCTCAGCATGTCAGGTCTGTGTATGTTTCTGAGTGTGAGTTACTCACTGGCTGCTGGATAGTGGGCCGCCTTTGGTATAAGGCACGAGGTGTTCATCTCCGAGGTCTGCCTTGCTGAAGGAGGAGATCCATTCAAAGAGTCTTGCTCTTAAAGATTAAATGAACACAACCCACGGGTGAATACATACCCAACAAACACACACAATCTGAAACATACATCTCCCCTGAACACACACATGCCCCAACAAACAAACACACACAACCAACAAACACACACAAAGAATAACACTACATACACACAACACTTTTTCTACTTTGTGCTCACATTCAAACAAACCATTTCTCAGGTCACCCCTTCCTCATTCACTCCTCCTCCCCCTCTTCCTCCTCCTCCCCCTCCTCCTCTTCCTCCTCCCCCTTATCTTCCTCCCCTTCCTCCCCCTCCTCTTCCTCCTCCGCCCCTCCTCCTCCTTAACCTCTCCCTCCTCCCCCTCTTCCTCTTCCTCTTCCTACCCCTCTTCCTCCTCCTCCTCCTCTTCCTCCTCATCTCATAATGTTCACCCAGACACACCCATGCCAAACTGGCCCCTGGACGGCAGTAGAGTAGTAGTTTGTGCTCCACTCCAGAAAACACATGAGAATGACCACAATGACCACAAATCAAATGACCTGAGGGCCGTTTACCCTAGAATATTACACACACCACACGCTTATTACACAGTACGTAACACTATACACACACACCTTACACACAGATACACACATCATGGCAGGCTGAAGACATAGTAACTACGTGAGAATTACGTCCAGCACAGTTCTTCTACAGGGCACATGGAGCACACATCAGTCACACTGTATCACTATTAGTGTACAGTCGTGGCCAAAAGTTTTTGAGAATGACACTAATATTAATTTTCACAAAGTCTGCTGCCTCAGTTTGTATCATTTACTCCAGAATGTTATGAAGAGTGATCAGATGAATTGCAATTCATTGCAAAGTCCCTCTTTGTCATGCAAATGAACTGAATCCCCCAAAACATTTCCACTGCATTTCAGCCCTGCCACAAAAGGACCAGCTGACAACATGTCAGTGAGTGTTGACGAAGACAAGGCTGGAGATCACTCTGTCATGCTGATTGAGTTCAAATAACAGACTGGAAGCTTCAAAAGGAGGGTGGTGCTTGGAATCATTGTTCGTCCTCTGTCAGCCATGGTTACCTGCAAGGAAATATGGGCCGTCATCATTGCTTTGCACAAAAAGGGCTTCACAGGCAAGGATATTGCTGCCAGTAAGATTGCACCTAAATCAACCATTTATCGGATCATGAAGAACTTCAAGGAGAGTGGGGCAATTGTTCTGAACAAGGCTTCAGGGCGCCCAAGAAAGTCCAGCAAGCGCCAGGACCGTCTCCTAAAATTTATTCAGCTGCGGGATCGGGACACCGCCAGTACAGAGCTTGCTCAGGAATGGCAGCAGGCAGGTGTGAGTGCATCTGCACACAGTGAGGCAAAGACTTTTGGAGGATGGCCTGGTGTCAAGAAGTGCAGCAAAGAAGCCACTTCTCTCCAGGAAAAACATCAGGGACAGACTGATATTACAAGCATGGGGTAAAGTCATTTTCTCGGAGGAATCCCCTTTCCGATTGTTTGGGGCATCCGGAAAAAAGCTTGTCCGGAGAAGACAAGGTAAGCACTACCATCAGTCCTGTGTCATGCCAACAGTAAAGCATCCTGAGACCATTCATGTGTGGGGTTGCTTCTCAGCCAAGGGAGTGGGCTCACTCACAATTTTGCCTAAGAACACAGCCACAAATAAAGAATTGTACCAACACATCCTCTGAGAACAGCTTCTCCCAACCATCCAGGAACAGTTTGGTGACGAACAATGCCTTTTCCAGCATGATGGAGCACCTTGCCATAAGGCAAAAGTGATAACTAATTGGCCGGGGGAACAAAACATTAATATTTTGGGTCCATGGCCAGGAAACTCCCCAGACCTTAATCCCATTGAGAACTTGTGGTCAATCCTCAAGAGGCGGGTGGACAAACAAAAATCCACAAATTCTGACAAACTCCAAGCATTGATTATGCAAGAATGGGCTGCCATCAGTCAGGATGTGGCCCAGAAGTGAATTGACAGCATGCCAGGGCGGATTGCAGAGGTCTTGAAAAAGAAGGGTCAACACTGCAAATATTGACTCTTTGCATCAACTTTATGTAATTGTCAATAAAAGTCTTTGACACTTATGAAATGCTTGTAATAAATACTTCAGTATTCCATAGTGACAAAAATATCTAAAGACACTGAAACAGCAAACTTTGTGGAAATTAATATTTGTGTCATTCTCAAAACTTTTGACCACATCACATTCTCTCTAGCTCTATCAGATGTGTGAGCATATGTATGTGTGTGTGAGCATGTGTGTGTGTGTGTGTGTGTGTCAGCTTTTCAAAATGCCAGTCCTCTAGCAGTCCATCGCGTAACAAGCTTTCGCCGGGGAACACAGTCATCTAACAATAACCCAGATAATAAAATACATTTCTGAAATATGGCCCCGATGGTGCATTCATATGAAACGTTTATAAAGCACCCAACTGTATCTCTGTACCTGTCTTTGTACCTGTCTCTGTACCTGTCTCTATATCTGTCTCTGTACCTGTCTCTGTACCTGACTCTGTACCTGTCTCTATATCTGTCTCTATATCTGTCTCTGTACCTGTCTCTGTACCTGTCTCTGTATCTGTCTCTCTTTGGGGTGTGGTTGTCCTGTCCATTGTGCAGGCTGCTGCGTGTGTTTGCTTTGGGGAAGGAGGTTGAGGTAGAGTTGGTGCTGAGGTCCAGACCCTCTCCAGTCTGCTGCTGCTTCAGGGCCTCCTCTGCAGACTGCACCCCCGACACCTCCTTCCACAGCTGCTGCAGGTCCCCAGGACACATGGCTGCAGGGGGGGGGGGGGGGGGGGGGGGATGAGAGGGGAGGAGAGGAGAGTGAGGGATGAGAGGAGAGGACAGTGAGGTATGAGAGGAGAGGAGAGTGAGGGATGAGAGGGGAGGAGAGGACAGTGAGGGATGAGGAGAGTGAGGGATGAGAGGAGAGGACAGTGAGGGATGAGAGGAGAGGAGAGTGAGGGATGAGAGGAGAGTAGAGTGAGGGATGAGAGAAGAGGAGTGAGGGATGAGAGGAGAGTAGAGTGAGGGATGAGAGAAGAGGAGAGTGAGGGATGAGAGGAGAGTGAGGGATGAGAGGAGAGTTTAGATTTAGTCATTGGATATTAGTTATTACTCACAAAACCACCATCTAGTTACACATGTATCTACACGCACTCACACACAGAGAGACTCACACAAAGAGAGACTCACACAAAGAGAGTCTCACACACAGAGAGACTCACACACAGACAGACTCACACAAAGAGAGACTCACACAAAGAGAGACTCACACAAAGAGAGACTCACACACAGAGAGACTCACACACAGAGAGACTCACACAGAGAGACTCACACAAAGAGAGACTCACACAAAGAGAGACTCACACACAGAGAGTCTCACACACACACTCACACGCAGAGAGACTCACACACACACTCACACGCAGAGAGACTCACACACACACTCACACACAGAGAGACTTACACACCCACTCACACGCAGAGAGACTCACACAGACACTCGGTAGACCGAGCCCCTGGGAGTGGTTAAGTATGAGGAAAATGATGGGGTATGAACTGAAGGAAGCTAAAGGCTAATTTCTGTAGGTTTTGTTATCTTTCTACATCTCCCATATTCCCCAGCCTTCCCTGTTAGTAATTATTGCTGTCCAATGCTAGCAATGCTTCTTCTGTGGCTGCGCTGTGTCTGAGTGTGTTTGGGTGCATGTGTATGTGTGTGTGTATGTTATAGCTATTTCTCCTCATATTTCACTGTGAGAGGAGAGATAGGTCCACCCAGCAACCCCCCATCACACACACCTGACCCCCTGGCCCCCTCTGCATCTGGCCCAAGCTGTCCCTGAAAGACACACACGCACACACACATGAACATACACAATCCTAACAGAAATCCAAATATTATGTCTGCTGCTTCTACATTCTCCTCTCAGCCAGCCAAAACAAAATCCTCACTCTAGAGAAATGGAACTGTGTGTGTTTGAGAGAGAGAGTGTATGCATGTACAGGTATGTGTCTGTGTGAATAGATACCGCATGTGTCTGTCTGTCTGTCTGTCTGTCTGTCTGTCTGTCTGTCTGTCTGTCTGTCTGTCTGTCTGTCTGTCTGTCTGTCTGTCCGTCCGTCCGTCCGTCCGTCCGTCCGTCCGTCCGTCCGTCCGTCCGTCCGTCCGTCCGTCCGTCCGTCCGTCCGTCCGTCCGTCCGTCCGTCCGTCCGTGTGTGTGTGTGTGTGTGTGTGTGTGTGTGTGCAACCACTAGTGTGTGTGTCTAGATGTCTATCAGCATAGACATTATGCCTGGGTCAAGTTAGATTAACACAGAAATGAAGTCGCCCCAATCGACAGCAAGTAAAGTAAATGGAAAGGAACGATTCATTTACAGTTTCTCAGTGTTTGCAACAGCCAACTGTAAGCTATGTATGCTAAAACGAATATGAAGTATATATACTGTATAAACTCAATAGACAATCTGCCCACCACACACACATGTACACATGCATACCGGACTGATG